>NC_031965.2:2342138-2642138 GCF_001858045.2 Oreochromis niloticus
GTCTCTTACGGTGAAAAATGATATTGATACTCCAAATAGATTTAGAGTTAGAAAGCGTTGTTTGAGGGCAAGTCAAGGCAGTTTTTGCTTTGCTCTACTCAGTTATGGTGCATTAGAAGTCAAATATCTTTAATAATTCATATTTAATGATACATTGTCAACACTTTAAGATTCCCCCATCTCTTCTGAACAAAACGGTGTAAGAATGACCGTTCTAGCCCCTATAGTTAGGAAATTATGGTCATTTGTTTGAGGGGAGTCGTCATTATGAGAAATAGACTGCAAAAATCCTGTGTCTCTCTGTGCTGCATGCACCTGTTTTGGCGGGAAAAAGTGCACAGGCTCTCTGATTGGTGGATTCAAATTCAGCAGCTCCCAGGCTGCTTGACTGAGCTAGAAACTTACTTCTCTCTCCCTGTGTGTGTGTGTGTGTGTGTGTGTGTGTGTGTGTGTGAGACAGAGAGAGAGAGAGAGAGAGAGAGAGGGCGAGACAGAATTTTTATGGGAGCATCTTATTGTATGATTTAAATTCAATATATTTAGACTGGTTGACTGAATTTGATCCTGTGTGTGTCTCTCTGTGCATGTGTGTTTCCATATGTTTCCATATTTCTGATTGTGTGACTGTTACACTTTTTTTGCTCAGTTTTTTTTTCATTTAACAAGTACATTTGAAGGACCCTTAGCATGTTCAGCATTTTTTCAGCTGTCCATTTTGCTTTTCCAGTTTTTCTGTTTAAGTTATTACTATTGTGCTGAATCATACTATTTCTGCTATTTTATAAGATTTGTGCTCAATATAGTATTTCTACCCAGTATAGTATTTCTGATTAATTATAGTTTTTCTACCAAATCATATTACAGTATTTTTGCTTTTTATACCATTTTTATAGGATTTTTATATTGCTTAATATAGTATTTCTGCTTTTTATAGGATTTGTGCTTAATACAGTATTTCTGCTAAATGTAGTATTTATGCTTAATCACACTATTACTATATATTTCTGCCAGCTTCCCAGCCAGCCAATCATATCTGAGGTCTGCAGTTTCTTCTCTCGTCATATCTCAGCGACGGATGTACAAAGAGTAATGAACATCGCAGTCAAAGTACACCAAAGTCCGCTGATTCACCCAGTACAAGAATTATGCTCCTAGTCCACCTAGTTTTGGAGTTACACGACGTTTTGTAACTCCAAAAAACGGCGCTCTTTGCCTCACACCGCGATCTAATTCTGACTGCTCATCACCCTGTTTCCCAAGTGCTCACTGTCTTTCCCAGTGGCGCAGCTGGTAATGACACAGGTCTGCAACCCAAAAGTCGTGGGTTCAACTCCACCTTGGACAACATGTTTTTTGCCCTACAAATTAATACACTATCACAGACCACTAATTCATATTCATCATTTATTACAATTCTGAAAACTTTTTACCAGCTTTTCTAATATGGACCTCAGATTCTTCTTAACACTCCATGGCACAAATACTCTTCCCTTTAGGCTCTGTGAATGTGTGTGTGTATCAATATTTCTCCCATTTTAAAGTATTACTCCTCCATAATTGGATTTCTCTTAAATCAAAGTACTTTTACTACATCTTAGTACTTCTGCTCAATCATAGTATTTCTGCTAAATCATGGTTTTTGTGCCAAGTCATCAGAATCATGTTTATTGGCCAAGTATATGTGCATACAAATACAAGGAATTTGGTTCCGGTAGATGGTGGCTCTCGAGCACAGCAATGTAAATCACACACACACACACACACACACACACACACACACACACACGCACCCACACACACACACGTATCTATATATACATTACACATGCATACACATACATACACAAAGCTGTGTAAACCAACTATAAATAACTAATCTAAACGTATATACATAAAATACAGAAATGAAATGAGGTGGAATGAATACTACAGAATGTACATAAGGTGCAGTTGCAGTCTGGCAGTGGGAGCAGTGTGACAGTTCAACTGTTTAGAAGGGAGATGGTGAGGGGAAAGAAACTGTTCCTGTGTCGGGTGGTCCTGGTCTGCAGGCTTCTGTACCGTCTGCCAGAGGGCAGCAGATCAAAAAGTCTGTGTCCAGGGTGTGAGGGGTCTGTGATGATTTTCCCTGCCCGTTTCCTGTTCTTGAGAGGTACAGATCCTGGATGGAGGGCAGGGGGGCGCCGATGATCCTTTCTGCTGCCCGTACAGTCCGCTGCAGTCTGCACCTGTCCTGTTTAGTGGCTGCACCATACCAGACTGTGATGGAGGAGCACAGGACAGACTCAATGACTGCAGTGTAGAACTGGATCAGCAGCTCCTGTGGAAGACTGTACTTCCCCAGTTGTCTCAGGAAGTACATCCTCTGCTGGGTCTTTTGAGGATGGAGTTGATGTTGGTCTCCCACTTCAGGTCCTGGGAGATGGTGGTACCCAGCAACTTGAAGATCTCCACAGTCGACACAGGGCTGTCTGATATGATGAGGGGGGGCAGAGTTGAGGGATGTCTCCTGAAGTCCACTGTCATCTCTACAGTTTTAAGAGTGTTCAGCTCCAGATTGTGCTGACTGCACCAGAGTACCAGCCGCTCAACTCATCATAACATTTGTGTTATGTTATAGTATTACTACTAAGTGGAGGAATTTCTGTCATGTTACAGTATATGTGCTGATTACAGTATTTCTGCCAAATATAGTATTTCTGATTAATTATAGTTTTTCTACCAAATCATATTACAGTATTTTTGCTTTTTATACCATTTTTATAGGATTTTTATATTGCTTAATATAGTATTTCTGCTTTTTATAGGATTTGTGCTTAATATAGTATTTCTGCTTTTTATAGGATTTGTGCTTAATACAGTATTTCTGCTAAATGTAGTATTTATGCTTAATCACACTATTACTATATATTTCTGCCAGCTTCCCAGCCAGCCAATCATATCTGAGGTCTGCCGTTTCTTCTCTCGTCATATCTCAGCGACGGATGTACAAAGAGTAATGAAAATCGCAGACAAAGTACACCAAAGTCCGCTGATTCACCCAGTACAAGAATTATGCTTCTAGTCCACCTAGTTTTGGAGTTGCACGACGTTTTGTAACTCCAAAAAACGGCGCTCTTTGCCTCTCACCGCGATCTAATTCTGACTGCTCATCACCCCGTTTCCCAAGAGCTCACTGTCTTTCCCAGTGGCGCAGCTGGTAAGGAAATTATAGCCATTTGTTTGAGAGGAGTCCTCACTATGAAAAATAGACTGCACAAATCCTGTCTCTGTGCTGCGTGTGTAAAAACAGGTGCACCTGTTTTGGCGGGAAAAAGTACATAGCCTTTCTGATTGGTGGATTCAAATTAAGCAGCTCCAGGCTTTTTGACCCACCTAGAAACATACAGGAAACACTGTATGTACAGCCCCTGTTTGTTCACTTGCTTCTGCTGCTGCTGCGTGTGTGTGTGTGTGTGTGTGTGTGTGTGTGTCTGTATGACAGAGAGAGAGAGAGAGAGAGCCTTTTTATGGGTGTATCTTATTGTGTGATTTAAAATCAATATATTTACACTGGTTGATTGAATTGGATCCTGTGTGTGTCTCTGTGCATGTGTGTTTCCATATATGGGGGCGATCGTGGCTCAAAAGTTGGGAGTTCGCCTTGTAATCGGAAGGTTACCGGTTCGAGGCCCGGCTCGGACATTCTCGGTCGTTGTGTCTTTGGGCAAGACACTTCACTCGTTGTCTACTGGTGGTGGTCAGAGGGCCCGGTGGCGCCAGTGTCCAGCAGCCTCGCCTCTGTCAGTGCGCCCCAGGGTGGCTGTGGCTACAACGTAGCTTGCCATCACCAGTGTGTGAATGGGTGAATGACTGGATATGTAAAGAGCTTTGGGGTCCTTAGGGACCATAAAAGCGCTATATAAATACAGGCCATTTACCATGTCCATATTTGTAATTGTGCAAGATATTACTATTATGCTAAATTACAGTATTTCTGCTACTTTTCGGTGTTTGTGCTAAATACAGTATTTCTGCTAAATCTTAGTATTATTGCTTAATCATATTATTTGAGCAAAATCAATAGTATTTGAGCATATTCTTTCTATTTGTGCCATAGCATAATATATTTGCTGAATTACAGCATTTCTGCTATGTTGTAGTATTTGTCCTAAATCACAGTATTTGTGCAATGTTTAGGTATTTTTGTTTAAATAAAGTATCTATGTAATCTTGTACCATGTTTGCTAAAATCCTGTATTTCTGAAAAGTTATCTTGTTTCTGCTAAGTTACAATATTTATTCTAATTTCTGCTGCTAAGTTCTGCTATGTTATTGTATTTCTGCCAAGTATTATGTTTTCTTTACTCAAAGGAGTTTGCAAACCTTCACAGACATATGTTTTCTTTACGTTATTGCAGTTCTGCTAAGTAATTACATTTTTGCTAAGTTCTTATGCTTCTGCAAAGTTATTACAATTTTTGCAAAGGTTTTACAACTTCTGCAACTTTTCAGCTTTTTCAGCTAGTTTCAGCTGACAGCTTCAGCTTTACAGCATCCACACTGCATTTTCGCAGGAAATGCAAATTTTTCTAGTTATTATTATTTTCCTTTTTCCGCCTGAAATTTTGCAGCGTATCTCGACCCGCAGTTTTGAGACAAGCTTCATATATGTTACCTCATTTTGTGCGGCTGGATCTGGAATGGTGTGCTATGACTTTTGGTGTTTATGAGTATTATAGTTTTTTAAATATTAATATTTTTCTGAAAATTTTCCCGCGCTCCTCTGCCAAACAGTTTAGACAATAGGGGTACATATGTTACATCATTTTGCGCGGCTGGAGCTGGACTATTATGTCCTGACTTTTGGTGTTCATGACTTTTATAGTTTTTTAAATATTAATATTTTAGTGCAAATTTAGGCCAATTCATCTTTTGGCGCCAAATAAACAGACTTCATTTGTGGTGTGTTGGCGCTCTCTAGTGGTATGCCGGGAGTGGTACAGCCTGTCTACCCTTATTTGGATTACCGTAATGATGACAATTTCAACGGTGCGCACAGCGTCGCTGCTTTCAGGAGCCATTGGAATTTTTAAGGTTGCGCAAATCATTCAAAAGTTACGGTAATGCTTGGTGGAAAACTCAATATCCCACAATTCATAGCACACCTCTGCCGAGTTAAACAATGGCGGCCACCACTTCGTTTTATATGTCTTTTATTACTGTTTCTAGGTCACAAAATAAACTTTTAAGATATTTTCAGGCGAGAATGTAGGTGTGTAAACTTCAAATATCTGCTTGTTTTATCAAGACATCCCATATTAGCGACAATGCTCTGACGACCTCGGTCCTGCCTGACAGCTAGCCGGCTACCTAGCTGCCGCACCCTGCTGCAAATGGACAGCGAGGGGACTCTCTCTCTCCTTTCACCTCCCCGGTCTCTCGCAAATGCTCGCACAGAATCGGAGTTACAGCTGGATGTGGAAAAAATAACTGAGTTGTTTGGTGGTGCTATAATGCGGAGCTACAACAGTGGGCAGCTATCCACCGGTGTATGACAGAAAGGACATGCCATGACCGCAGATCGACCGGTGTTTGCTAACGCGGAGGTCAATCGTGGATCAGGGAAAGCGAAGGCAGGAGCGTGAGGTGAACTGAATTTCAGGTAAGAAGTTATGAACTGCAGTCTATTTGGTTCAGATATAAACCGAGTTTAGGTGTAGTTTATTTAGCAGCAGTTCTCTTATGTGTTGCTGATAGCTGGCTAGCTAGCTAGCGCCGGTAGCATAGTTAGCTCGCGCTGCTAGCGACCCTTCGTGAAAAAGCACCCAGGCTTGGCTTATATTGAGCCGGGTGAAAGTCGTGTCAGCACCCGGTCGCGCACTCTATTTGGGTCAGATATAAACCGAGTTTAGGTGTAGTTTATTTAGCAGCAGTTCTCTTATGTGTTGCTGATAGCTGGCTAGCTAGCTAGCGCCGGTAGCATAGTTAGCTCGCGCCGATAGCGACCCTTCGTGAAAAAGCACCCAGGCTTGGCTTATATTGAGCCGGGTGAAAGTCGTGTCAGCACCCGGTCGCTCGCCGACAGTATGTGTTTTAGCTGGACTTATTTTTCATGTTTATATGGGCCGTTGATGGTGGAAACCGAAGGCAGGAGCGTGAGGTGAACTGAATTTCAGGTAACAAGTTATGAACTGCACTCTATTTGGGTCAGATATAAACCGAGTTTAGGTGTAATTTATTTTCGTTGACCTTTTACAATCGTAATGCCACAGGAGTTTATATACAGCTGTGTGCGCACTAAGTTACTGACGTTGGACTTTATTTTATTCATTAGGGTTAGTTCATAGAGTTGCCATGCAGTACAAACGGAATCGTCCCACATTCAGAGAAAACATTATGATTTATTCTGTCGTTACGAAGCCTCCCCTGTCATTCTCTCGAGTGTTGAAACGTCAATCATGAAACTGATCAACGATCGGCTGTTCGCTCTTATTTATCGCGCTAAACAACAGCAGCACGTTTAAGCTTGATCAGCTGTTGTTAGAATTCTTTTGATTTTAATTTCTAGTATCAGCTGATGTTTGCTGGAGCATGAAGATGAAATCAGGAGATGTCCTTACTGAATCATCAGAGCTGAACTGGTGATGGAGAAACAGGTTTACACTTTAGGTGACATGAATGAGTTGAAGGGAAGTTATGAGTTGTTTCTGAGAGACAAAGACCAAGCTCCTTCTTTGTGTAGCTGACAGCTGGTAACTGTGCAGGGGCGGATCTAGCAAAGCTTTTAGGGGGGAGCTAGGGCATTAACAGAGAAAGGTGGACACAAAGATATACTTTTCTTTCTTACTCTCATATAAAATATTTAGCTTTTATTAAATAGTTATCTGAATCTCACAACCAAAGTTTGTATAATAATACACAGGATTGGCTGTAGACCATTGTTCATAATTCAGAACACTGTGTAAAAATAACAAAAAACAAAAAGTGAATGCATGTGTGAAAAGTGGTCTATAATGTAATGCTTCAAAGTGTGTTCATGAAAACATTGTCGGGTCTGCCGTGGTGCAATGGGACTTCTGCTAATGAACCTGTGTGCACAGCGTCTGCAAATCGGCGCTGTACGAAGTAACTTCATCTTTACACAAAACTGTAAGCTGTCATCTGTGAAGCGTGAGCGGTGTTTGTTTTTACCATAGTTCATGGTGGAGAATGGCTGCTCTTCTGAATTTTGCTCTCTGTAGCCGTATGAATGGCAAACTACACTGATTAGCAGCGGCATAGGCACACATAAAATTTCTTCTGAAATTTTCGCTTTCTAGTTATTATTATTATTATTCTCCAGTTTCCGCCTGAAATTTTGCAGCGAATCTCGCCTCGCAGTTTTGAGACAAGCTTCATATATGTTACCTCATTTTGTGCGGCCGGATATGGAATGGTGTGCTATGACTTTTGGTGTTTATGAATTTTATAGTTTTTTAAATATTAATATTTTAGTGAAAATTTTCCCGCGCTCCTCTGCCAAACAGTTTTGACATTAGGGTTACATATGTTAGATCATTTTGTGCGGCTGGAGCTGGACTATTATGTTATGACTTTTGGTGTTTATAACTTTTATAGTTTTTTAAATATTAATATTTTAGTGCAAATTTAGGCCAATTCATCTTTTGGCGCCAAATAAACAGACTTCATTTGTGGTGTCTTGGCTCTCTCTAGTGGTATGCCGGGAGTGGTACAGCCTGTGTACCCTTATTTGGATTACCGTAATGATGACAATTTCAACGGTGCGCACAGCGTCGCTGCTTTCAGGAGCCCTTGGAATTTTTAAGGTTGCGCAAATCATTCAAAAGTTACGGTAATGCTTGGTGGAAAACTCAATATCCCACAATTCATAGCACGCCTCTACAGAGTGAACAATGGCGGCCACCACTTCGTTTTATATGTCTTTTATTTGTGTTTCTAGGTCACAAAATAAGCTTTTAAGATATTTTCAGGCGAGAATGTAGGTGTGTAAACTTCAAATATCTGCTTGTTTTATCAAGACATCCCATATTTAGCGACAGTGCTCTGACTACGTCGGTCCTGCCTGACAGCTAGCCGGCTACCTAGCTGGCTACCTAGCTAGCTGCCGCACTTGGCTGCAAATGGATAGCGAGGGGACTCTCTCTGTCGTTTCACCTCCCTGGTCTCTCGCAAATGCTCGCATAGAATCGGAGTTACAGCTGGATGTGGAAAAAATAACTGAGTTGTTTGGTGGTGGAGCTACAACAGAGGGCAGCTACCCACCGGTGTGTGACAGAAAGGACATGCCGCCAACGAGACATATGAGGCCGGGCAGGCGATTGCTAACGCGGTGGTCAATCATGGATCAGGGAAAGCGAAGGCAGGAGCGTGAGGTGAACTGAATTTCAGGTAAGAAGTTATGAACTGCACTCTATTTGGGTCAGATATAAACAGAGTTTAGGTGTAGTTTATTTTCGTTGTGCTGACTTTTTACAATCGTACTGCGTGCTAGCTAGCACGAGGGGAGTTTATATACAGCTGTGTGCGCGCTAAGTTACTGACGTTGGACTTTATTTTATTCATAATGGTTAGTTCGTAGAGTTGCCGTACAAACGGAATCGTGCCACATTCAGAGAAAATATTACGATTTATTCTGTCGTTACGAAGCCTCCCCTGTCATTCTCTCGCCTGTTGAAACTTCAGTCATGAAACTGATCAATGATCGGCGTTTCTCTCTTGTTTGTTTATCGCGCTAAACAACAGCAGCACGTTTAAGCTTGATCAGCTGTTGTTAGAATTCATTTGCTTTTAATTTCTAGTATCAGCTGATGTTTGCTGCAGCCACAGCTGTAAAAACGGCTGTTCCAAACCAGATATCCTTACTGAATCATCAGAGCTGAACAGGTGATGGAGAAACAGGTTTACCCTTAGGTGACATGAATGAGTTGAAGGGAAGTTATGAACTGTTTCTGAGAGACAAACACCAAGCTCATTTTTTTGTGTAGCTGACAGCTGGTAACTGTGCAGGGGCGGATCTAGCAAAGCTTTTGCCAGGGGGCCAGGTAGGGCATTAACAGAGAAAGGTGGACACAAAGATATACTTTTCTTTCTTACTCTCATACAGGGAGTGCAGAATTATTAGGCAAGTTGTATTTTTGAGGAATAATTTTATTATTGAACAACAACCATGTTCTCAATGAACCCAAAAAACTCATTAATATCAAAGCTGAATGTTTTTGGAAGTAGTTTATAGTTTTAGCTATTTTAGGGGGATATCTGTGTGTGCAGGTGACACTTACTGTGCATAATTATTAGGCAACTTAACAAAAAACAAATATATACCCATTTCAATTATTTATTTTTACCAGTGAAACCAATATAACATCTCCACATTCACAAATATACATTTCTGACATTCAAAAACAAAACAAAAACAAATCGGCGACCAATATAACCACCTTTCTTTGCAAGGACGCTCAAAAGCCTGCCATCCATGGATTCTGTCAGTGTTTTGATCTGTTCACCATCAACATTGCATGCAGCAGCAACCACAGCCTCCCAGACACTGTTCAGAGAGGTGTACTGTTTTCCCTCCTTGTAAATCTCACATTTGATGATGGACCACAGGTTCTCAATGGGGTTCAGATCAGGTGAACAAGGAGGCCATGTCATTAGTTTTTCCTTCTTTTATACCCTTTCTTGCCAGCCACGCTGTGGAGTACTTGGACGCGTGTGATGGAGCATTGTCCTGCATGAAAATCATGTTTTTCTTGAAGGATGCAGACTTCTTCCTGTACCACTGCTTGAAGAAGGTGTCTTCCAGAAACTGGCAGTAGGACTGGGAGTTGAGCTTGACTCCATCCTCAACCCGAAAAGGCCCCACAAGCTCATCTTTGATGATACCAGCCCAAACCAGTACTCCACCTCCACCTTGCTGGCGTCTGAGTCGGACTGGAGCTCTCTGCCCTTTACCAATCCAGCCACGGGCCCATCCATCTGGCCCATCAAGACTCACTCTCATTTCATCAGTCCATAAAACCTTAGAAAAATCAGTCTTGAGATATTTCTTGGCCCAGTCTTGACGTTTCAGCTTGTGTGTCTTGTTCAGTGGTGGTCATCTTTCAGCCTTTCTTACCTTGGCCGTGTCTCTGAGTATTGCACACCTTGTGCTTTTGGGCACTCCAGTGATGTTGCAGCTCTGAAATATGGCCAAACTGGTGGCAAGTGGCATCTTGGCAGCTGCACGCTTGACTTTTCTCAGTTCATGGGCAGTTATTTTGCGCCTTGGTTTTTCCACACGCTTCTTGCGACCCTGTTGACTATTTTGAATGAAACGCTTGATTGTTCGATGGTCACGCTTCAGAAGCTTTGCAATTTTAAGACTGCTGCATCCCTCTGCAAGATATCTCACTATTTTTGACTTTTCTGAGCCTGTCAAGTCCTTCTTTTGACCCATTTTGCCAAAGGAAAGGAGGTTGCCTAATAATTATGCACACCTGATATAGGGTGTTGATGTCATTAGACCACACCCCTTCTCATTACAGAGATGCACATCACCTAATATGCTTAATTGGTAGTAGGCTTTCGAGCCTATACAGCTTGGAGTAAGACAACATGCATGAAGAGGATGATGTGGACAAAATACTGATTTGCCTAATAATTCTGCACTCCCTGTAAACACCAAGCTCCTTTTTTTGTGTAGCTGACAGCTGGTAACTGTGCAGGGGCGGATCTAGCAAAGCTTTTGCCAGGGGGCCAGGTAGGGCATTAACAGAGAAATGTGGACATAAAGATATACTTTTCTTTCTTACTCTCATATAAAATATTTAGCTTTTATTAAATAGTTATCTGAATCTCACAACCAAAGTTTGTATAATAATACACAAGATTGGCTGTAGACCATTGTTCATAATTCAGAACACTGTGTAGAAATAACAAAAAACAAAAAGTGAATGCATGTGTGAAAAGTGGTCTATAATGTAATGCTTCAAAGCGTGTTCATGCAAACATTGTCGGGTCTGCCGTGGTACAATGGGACTTCTGCTCATGAACCTGTGTGCACAGCGTCTGCAAATCGGCGCTGTACGAAGTAACTTCATCTTTACACAAAACTGTAAGCTGTCATCTGTGAAGCGTGAGCGGTGTTTGTTTTTACCATAGTTCATGGTGGAGAATGGCTGCTCTTCTGAGTTTTGCTCTCTGTAGCCGTATGAATGGCAACTACAGTGATTAGCAGCGGCATAGGCACACATAAAATTTCTTCTGAAATTTTCGCTTTCTAGTTATTATTATTCTTCAGTTTCCGCCTGAAATTTTGCAGCGAATCTCGCCCCGCAGTTTTCAGACAAGCTTCATATATGTTACCTCATTTTGTGCGGCTGGATCTGGAATGGTGTGCTATGACTTTTGGTGTTTATGACTATTATAGTTTTTGAAATATTAATATTTTAGTGAAAATTTTCCCGCGCTCCTCTGCCAAACAGTTTTGACAATAGGGTTACATATGTTAGATCATTTTGTGCGGCTGGAGCTGGACTACTATGGTACGACTTTTGGTGTTCATGACTTTTATAGTTTTTTAAATATTAATATTTTAGTGCAAATTTAGAAAGATTCTACTTTTGGCGCCATAGAAACAGACTTCATTTGTGGTGTCTTGGCTCTCTCTAGTGGTATACCCGGAGTAGTACAGGCGAAAAGATCTATCCTTGGCCCAAAACTCCATATCCCACAATTCATAGCACGCCTCTACAGAGGCCTCTACCCAGTCAAACAATGGCGGCCACCACTTCGTTTTCTATGTCTTTTATTCGTGTTTCTAGGTCACAAACTAAACTTTTAAGACATTTTCAGGCGAGAATATAGGTGTGTAAACTTCAAATATCTGCTCGTTTTATCAAGACATCCCATATTAGCAAGAGTTGTCTTATGTGTTGCTGATAGCCAGCCGGCTAGCATAGCGCCGCTAGCATAGCTAGCTAGCGCTGCTAGCGACCCTCAAAGCACCCAGGCTGGGCTTATAGTGACGCGGCTAAAATTTGTTGCAACACCCGATCGCTCGCCAAGTCTGTGTTTTAGCTGGACTCACTTTTCGCTTATATGGGCCGATGATGGTGGTCGATGTGGAAAAAATAACTGAGTTGTTTGGTGGTGGAGCTAGCCGGAGCTACAACAGAGGGCAGCTATCCACCGGTGTGTGACAGAAAGGACATGCCGCGAACCACACATAGGAGGTGGGGCAGGCCACCGCCGATCGACCGGTGGTTGCTAACCTGGAGGTCAATCGTGGATCAGGGAAAGCGAAGGTGGTTGCTAACCTGGAGGTCAATCGTGGATCAGGGAAAGCGAAGGCAGGAGCTGAGGGGTGAACTGAATTTCAGGTAAGAAGTTATGAACTGCACTCTATTTGGGTCAGATATAAACAGAGTTTAGGTGTAGTTTATTTTCGTTGTGCTGACCTTTTACAATCGTACTGCATGCTAGCTAGCACGACAGCTGTGTGCGCGGTAAGTTACTGATGTTGAACTTTATTATATTCATAAGGGTTGGTTCGTCAGAGTTGCCGTACAAACGGAATCGTCCCACATTCAGAGAAAACATTACGATTTATTCTGTCGTTACGAAGCCTCCCCTGTCATTCTCTCGCCAGTTGCAACTTCACTCATGAAACTGATCAACGATCGGCTTTTCGCTCTTGTTTATCGCGCTAAAGAACAGCAGCACGTTTAAGCTTGATCAGCTGTTGTTAGAATTCATTTGATTTTAATTTCTAGCAGCTCCTTCAGTGGGAGACTGCGGCACCCACGGTGTGGGATGGAGAGATTTCGCAGGTCTTTCCTCCCCACTGCTGTCAGACTCCACAACAAAGACTTTAACTGATCAAACACACACATGTGCAATAACACTAAGTGCAATAATCTTCCTGGCATCGTTGTATTTTTTACTCAGTTGTATATAGCATTTGTATTCTATTTTTATCTTATTGTATATTTTATTCTATTTTATTCTACTGTATATAGTATTTTATTTTATTCTATTCTGTACAGTTGTGTACTGTATTTATTCTTATTTTATTTTATTCTAATTTTTGCTTCATAACTTTTGCACTGTCCACTTCCTGCTGTGACAAAACAAATTTCCCACATGTGGGACTAATAAAGGTTATCTTATCTTATCTTAGTATCAGCTGATGTTTGCTGGGGCACAGCTGTAGAAGCGGCTGGTCCAAACCAGGAGATGTCCTTACTGAATCATCAGAGCTGAACTGGTGATGGAGAAACAGGTTTACCCTTTAGGTGACATGAATGAGTTGAAGGGAAGTTATGAACTGTTTCTGACAGACAAATATACACCAAGCTCCTGTTTTTGTGTAGCTGACAGCTGGTAACTGTGCAGGGGCGGATCTAGCAAAGCTTTTGCCAGGGGGCCAGGTAGGGCATTAACAGGGAAAGGGGGACACAAAGATATACTTTTCTTTCTTACTCTCATATAAAATATTTAGCTTTTTATTAAATAGTTATCTGCATCTTACAACCACAGTTTGTATAATAATACACAAGATTGGCTGTAGACCATTGTTAATCATTCAGAACACTGTGTAAAAATAACAAAAAACAAAAAGTGAATGCACAGCCGGCTGTGTGGGTAAACCAACCATGTGTGAAAAGTGGTCCATAATGTAATGCTTCAAAGCGTGTTCATGCAAAAATTGTCGGGTCTGCCGTGGTACAATGGGACTTCTGCTCATGAACCTGTGTGCACAGCGTCTGCAAATCGGCGCTGTACGAAGTAACTTCATCTTTACACAAAACTGTAAGCTGTCATCTGTGAAGCGTGAGCGGTGTTTGTTTTTACCATAGTTCATGGTGGAGAATGGCTGCTCTTCTGAGTTTTGCTCTCTGTAGCTGTATGAATGGCAAACTACAGTGATTAGCAGCGGCATAGGCACACATAAAATTTCTTCTGAAATTTTCGCTTTCTAGTTATCATTATTATTATTATTAGTATTATTATTATTATCATCATAGAAAGATGGAGCAGTGTGGCCGAATGACACCATTTAAGCCTTGAATAAATCTGAATCACTGCTGACAAATCAAGATTAATGGTTTAACACAATATGTGGCCTAAAGCCTGTGTTTCATTACCTCTAATGACGATGTTACCAAGCTACCTGGTTTTGTTGAACTTGCCTTGCAGTACATCTCACTGCTGCCAAAGAGTTTTGACTGTTCAGATATTTTGGTGCAACAACTAATCAAAAAACTGTTTCTAGTAACCAGAAAATCATTTATCACACCACCAAAATTTGAATTAAAGCATTTATCCACACTCTGAGAATCACCCTGTGAAAGGAGCTGCTCTTCCCCATTATCACTGTCCCAGTTTCCAAGATATTAGCTTCTGCTGGCTTCTATGGATCACCTGTGTTCCAGGGAATCAGCTGGGAATCTGTGTGTGTCAAGGCCCAAATAACCAATTATATGATACAGATGTCATCAAGAAGGGTGAATTATGTGAAAAATACAAACTCCAGATGTTATGTGAATAATATGGACTATCATTTGAAATATGTTCTCAGTGGATTTACGTGGATTTTTTAAAAGCGTGTTTTTACAGAGCTATATAAGATGAAAGCATGTTACCAGCACCTCTATATTCTTCTACAAACTCAGCAAGTTTGGTTTGATTAAACGTGTCTCATGGAAGATAGGTAAAGAATTATTTTGAGGGAACACGTGGGGAAGTGTAAAACTCCAGAATTGGCTGCATTCACCTTTGGCCGAGAGGTCGGAGGAGGTTTTCCACGGACCCACCGATTTAATTAGTTTGCCGCACAGAGATGGCAATGACAGAAAGATAGTACTGGGTGGAGGAATGGAGAGAAATGAAGGGCTCTTCATTCCTCCAATTTCCTCACTTCCCTGCTTTGTATGCCTTTTCACTTATTACCATGTCTATAGAGGACATTATATAAACACATCAGTCCAAGGAGACAGCGGTGATACAGAGCAGTGAATCACTGCATCTGAGGCATCCATCTTTCAGAGACTGATCTGACAACAACTGTCAGAATAGACAGTGATTGGATGGATCAGCTGGAGGAGGCTTGATCTCAGTGTGACTCTGCACAACGTGTTCTGCTAACATTTAGAAAGAGCCGGGGATATTGGGAAATATGCCTTTACATTTTGATTTAGATGTGAAGAGAATTCAGAAACTAGTATTCACTGTTCAGACATGTCCTATCTTTAATGTCAACGAAGCTATCTTATATTAAGATGAATTAAATTTATCAATATAAGATACGACGAAATACGATGGATAAAGCGTATGAAACACAGAGCTAACTGGCTTCTTTCTAATAAGCAGAAGGGGGCGAATGAAAACAAATAAAAACTTCTAATTGTATAGAAGTCTTTGGGAAAATGTTCCTGTGACCTTGGACCCCAACACACACACACACACATAGACCGTGGGTATGGTGACAGCACACTTATTTTATTATTAGTGTTCACTGTGGTTTCGACTTAATGCACGGGACACAGACACTCAGTCAGTGGTCACTCCACTCTCTCTTCTTGACTGTCACTGAAACATAAAAAGAGTCACAATCAGTCACTTGTCCCAAACACCTGTTCACCCCGCCTCCGCGCCGGCCCGGGAGCTCACCGTGCCACCCCTCCTCTGCAGCGGGCCAGAGACCACACCCGCGCCACCCATCCCCACCACCCGACTGAGGCCGGGGCCCATCCGGCCGAACCTACTCCCCACCCCGGGAGAGGGAATCGGCCACGACCATCTTCGCGCCTGGCCTATGGACCACTTTGAACTTAAAAGGCTGTAAAGCCAGATACCGGGTGTTGGCATCCTTCATGCGGTGGAGTCACTGTAGCGGGGCGTGGTCTGAGCAGAGGGTGAATGGGTGTCCCAGGAGGTAGTACCGAAGGGAGTCGACCACCCACCGAATCGCCATCTCCACGGTGCTGTAGCACGACTCCTGATCCGTCAGCTTGTGGCTGATGTAGACAACTGCCGCAAGCTGGCAGTGGGGCCTCTGTAGAGGTTCCTGCCACCCCCCCCCTGGCTGAGAGCCGCGCAAACGTTACACAAATTTACTGGTCACGATTGCATCCCTGCGTACCTCCCCAGTAAGTTGTGGAACCCCAGCCAATTAATGCCCAAAATCAGGGGATGCAACAGGCGCGGGCTAACCGCCGCCTTTATCCTATGCATTTTGCCCGTGAATTTTAGCAGCAGCGACACTACTGGATACTTGTGAATATCCCCGTGCACACATCTCACCTCCACCCACTCTGCTTCCAACAATGCCCCAGGGCGAACCAGGCTCTGGTGCACCAGGGTCTGCGTGCAGCCCATCTCCACCAAGGCATGGCGACACCTTACCGGTATGCGGTATGTCCCTCCTGGACCGGGGGCGGGTGCTGGAGCCCCAGCGACCCGGAACACCTGCCCAACCTCCATAACTCCCGGCGCAGGTGCCCTGGCCGCCCGCACTTCCAGCACTCCTGCCCCGGAGTCTGCGTGGCTCCTCGTGGCTCCGGGGCAGCACCAGCCACTGCTGGAGTCTCAGCTGGAAGCAGCGTTAGGAATGGGTTTCTGGGGCTCCACCCCGCTGCGTGTTCCTTTCTGCCGGGGCCGCCATCCCCCTCCGACCTGCCACCGTCAGCAGCTGCTGCGACGTGCCCCGGCTGTTCCGCCGTGGCTCCTCCCGTGCGGGTGTCGGGACCACTGTCGTGGTCCTCCGCCAGCATGACCACCGCCGTCAGAGTCGCCGGGCAGTGGCAGCGGACCCAGCGAGCTGTAGTCTCCGCCACCCCTCCACGAACTGCTCGAGGACAACCAGATTGAGCAGCCAAGCTTCCTCCGGCAGGGGCCCCCCCTCTATAGCAGAAACAGAAACATTAGGACAGATGTTTGTGCCACTGTTTAGGACTGAAGCCTGAGGTTCATATTGGTAATCGTCTTGATGCATGCTCAATCATCCAGGTAAGTAAATCTCCAAAAGTTGATTCTGTTCATCTGGACGTAGCGTTTTGTGGGAGAAACATTTCGTCACTCATCCAAATGACTTCTTCAGTCTCAGCTGACTGCAGGTTTTCCCAATCTTATAAACAGTACATTTGCATAATGACTGAAACCAGCCCTCTGAAGGAACAATGGGCTGGGAGGTCAGTTCCTTAATCTTAATCATGCAAATTCTCATGACCATTGATCAACAACCACTGACCAAAACCCACTGATCAATGGCCATGAGTCCCATTCACAGAGAGTTGGGGAATGGCTGCAATCACAGCATTGTAAGATGGTGACAGATGTACCCTTAGGCCCCCTCCTCGATTCAGAGATGGTCTTTCCCTTTTCATGTAAATGGCCTCCTTGACTCCGCGCTCCTCCCTGTCCAAGATGTGTACATCCTCATCCTTGAAAGAGTGTCCATTGGCCTGTAGACTGCAGAGTCCTGGCCTGATGAGGTAGCTCTTCTGTGTTGTGCCATCCGCTTTGCCAGAGGTTGTTTGGTTTCCCCGATGTATAAATCCTGGCAATCCTCCTGGCACTTAACAGCGTACACTATGTTGCTCTGTTTGTGTCGGGGGACCCGATCCTTGGGGTGGACCAATTTTTGGCGCAGCGTGTTTTGGGGTTTAAAAGCCACAGAGACCCGGTGTTTAGAAAAAATGCGTCTCAACTGCTCTGATACTCCTGACACATACGGGATCACTACAGGTTTTCGATTGGGCAGCGGTTGTCCTTCTCTCCTGGATCGGCTGGAGCTTTCTTTAGGTGCCTTTCCAGCTTTGACAAAAGTCCAGCTGGGATTACCACATTTACTCAGGGCCTTCTTGATGTGCTGTTCTTCTGCCTCCCTGGCCGCTGTGTCAGTGGGGATGGTGTTCGCTCTGTGTTGTAGCGTCCTAATGACACCCAGTTTGTGCTCCAGTGGATGATGAGAGTCAAACCTTAGATACTGATCCGTATGCGTAGGTTTACGGTACACATCAGCTTTTAGATGTCCCCCATTACTGATGGAAATCTCACAGTCTAAGGCTAACCTGCCACTTTTCATATCCTCCCTGGTGAATTTGATGTGTTGGTCCTCCGAGTGAATGTGATCCATGAATTGTGGTACGTCCTGAGATTTGATTTTCACCCAGGTGTCATCCACATATCTGAACCAATGGCTTGGTCTTGATGCATTCTCAATCATCCAGGAAAGTAAATCTCCAAAAGTTGAATCTGTTCATCTGGACGTAACGTTTTGTGGGAGAAACGTTTCGTCAGTTTTCGTCAAGTGACTTCTTCAGTCTGGAGACTGAAGAAGTCACTTGGATGAGTGACGAAACGTTTCTCCCACAAAACGCTACGTCCAGATGAACAGATTCAACTTTTGGACAATGGCTTGGTGGTGTTCCAGGGTAGGATAGCAAAGCCCTCTTTTCCACTTCTTCCATGTACAAATTGGCCACGATGGGTGAAACTGGGGAGCCCATGGCACACCCATGTTTCTGCCTGTAGAACTGACCCTTGTATGTGAAGTAGGTGGAATGAAGACACAGTTCCAAAAGCAAACACACTTGGTCGATGCTGAGAGTGGTCCTGCTGCTGAGGTTGGTGTCATCCTGTAATCTCTTACGGACTACCTCCAACGCTTCTGTGACTGGGATGCAAGCGAAGAGAGATGTAACGTCGTACGAGACCATGATTTCATCTGCTTCTATAATGACATCTCTCACCTTCTCAACAAAATCCAGGGTGTTCTGGATGTGGTGTTCAGAGCTGCCCACCAGCGGGTTGAGGATCGAAGCCAGAAACTTGGAGATGTTATAGGTGACAGAGTTGATCATGCAGACAATTGGTCTTAAAGGTGCACCCTGTTTATGTATTTTCGGTAAACCATACAGCCTTGGTGTAGACTCCCCTGGGTACAGCCTGTGGTTTGAGGTCCGGTCGATAGCCTTGTCTTGTTCTAACTGCTTCAGACAGTCTTTCACCCTCTTCCTGTAGCCACTTCCTGGGTCTCGTTTCAGGGGCTCATAAGTATTTTCATCACTGAGTAGTGACAAAATTTTCTCATGATAGTCTTTTTGGTTTAGCAATACTGTGCACCTACCCTTGTCTGCCGGAAGGATGATAATGTTGTTGTCATCACTAAGTGATGTGAGTGCCTTCCTCTCCTCCATGGTGATGTTGGATGCTGGGGGCTTTGCATTGCTGAGACAGGCCGAAACTTTCGTCCGTAGTTGCTCTGCTTCCACTTCTGCAATATTGTTGTTACGAATTGCTGTTCCTGTGGCTGTGATCAGCTCCACTAGCGGGATTTGTCTCGGTGTGACAGCAAAATTCAACCCTTTAGCAAGGATGTTTTTCTCTGTTTGGGTGAGCTGTCTGTCAGACAAATTCTTCACCCACTTGTCCACATCCTCCGTGTCACATCCTTCTCTCTTCTGGCTGCTGAGGACACTCTCCGTATTTTGCGGTGGTTTCCGACATACAACAAGTAAGTCAAACTTCCTTTGTTGCCTGGTCTTAGACTTCTTGTGCTGAGCTAGATGAGCCTTCTCAGTGAAGTCAAACACCTTTTTAAGAGTACTCCCATCTAGAAGCATCGTCACTCTCTGTCGGATCTGCTCCTCTTGAGATTTTAGCATGTCGATGACAAAATTTGTTTGCCTCACCCGTTCATTGAGCAACTGATGCTGTGCCTTCTGGAGGATTTTTGTTGCCCAGAAGCCTTTAACTGAAGAGCTCATTTGCAGACTTTTAGGAGTAATCCTGTTTTGTCGGCATCTGAGGCTGAATCTCAGGTGGTTCCTGTAATCCGCCATCTTACGTGCTGTTTGCTCATACTGACGTACAAGTTTTAGGCAGTCCTTGCCTTACTTGAAAAGGGAAAGACCATCTCTGAATCGAGGAGGGGGCCTAAGGGTACATCTTTCACCATCTTACAATGCTGTGATTGCAGCCATTCCCCAACTTTCTGTGAATGGTACTCATGGCCATTGATCAGTGTTCTTTGATCAGTGGGTTTTGGTCAGTGATTGTTGGTCAATGGTCATAAGAATTTGCATAATTAAGATTAAGGAACTGACCTCCCAGCCCATTGTTCCTTCAGTGGGCTGGTTTCAGTCATTATGCAAATGTACTGTTTATAAGATTGGGGAAAACTGCAGTCAGCTGAGACTGAAGAAGTCACCTGGATGAGTGACGAAATGTTTCTCCCACAAAATGCTACGTCCAATCAACTTTTGGACATATTGGTAATCATTTCAGTGGAGCTCAGAGCATGATAGGAGCTGTTGAGGGGTTCTGATCTAACTTTGAATCAACAAACATTCGGGATTACAGCCGACTGTCAGGATTACTATGCATTATGTGGGCAGCACCCATCACAAATAAACTCAACCTGGTGAAATTAGAACAGTTCATATTTCTTTGGCACCACCCTTAAATAAAAGAAAGAACCCAACTTCTTTTAAAATGATTGAACATTAATGCTGGGATTTCAGTTAATAATAAAAATCATCAAAATAAAAAGGAAATCTGGTTATATTAGCATTTAAATCAGATAATTTTATTATTATGGAAAGAGCCAAGTCCAAGGTGAAAAAGAAAACCAAACAAACACAGGAATGTTTATAGGAAACAAAGTAAACATGAGAACAAAATGAAATAAATTACTTGCATCTATTAAACACAGTCTCATTGCAGATTCTGCCCAGACCACCGAGGTCATCAGCTGAGGCTTTGCACTGTGGTCAGGATTACCCAGAGTGACTCCAGCAGTTTAATGGTGAATGCAGTCCTGTTGTCTCGGCTGCATCCTTAAAACAAATGAAAACGGAAAGTTTGACAAAGATGATTGTGATGGCCAAACCCATGGCCACACTCTAAAGTTGGTAACTCTTGTGTATTTTCATTTCTTCATTTGAACACAATAACACAATTTAGATTCCAATAAGTTTATTGATTGGTTTGGAAACATTTGTTCTATTTGTAAGAGCGCACATTTAGTTTACTTATGTATGCATACCAGTTCACTACTTTTTGATTTCTGACTAACCTTTGTTTCTTTATTTGCTTCTTACCTGCCATCATCCCCGGGGGTTGCCAGACAAAAAATGGCAGCCTCTTTGTATTTAGAGCCACTAAATACAAAGAGGGATAATTGGACCGCACCACCACTTCCTGCTGATGGGGAGAATGTGTGTTTTCTTTAATTAAA
Source organism: Oreochromis niloticus (assembly GCF_001858045.2). Classification (NCBI taxonomy): domain Eukaryota; kingdom Metazoa; phylum Chordata; class Actinopteri; order Cichliformes; family Cichlidae; genus Oreochromis; species Oreochromis niloticus. The sequence goes on from NC_031965.2 coordinate 2,363,365, forward strand.
AACAAAGTATTTGTACTTAGTTAAATATTGAGTTTAGGGTTTAGTGGTTTTTGATTTTCTTCTTTGGTGTTTAGTTTATTTACAAACTAGATTGTACTGCATCGTTTCGTGATTTATGATTGTGTTTGTTTAAATACCCCTCGTGTGTCATAGTGGTCTGATCAGCCATTATATATACCCCTGTGTCATTTCATGGTTAGATCGGTTATGTTTGTGCGTGCAGTCATTTGGTTTGTGAAGTCTGCGGTCCTTTATGTAGTGAAGTGGATTCTGGGGTAGGATTTTACGTGATGTCCACGAATGCAACACTAACATCCACACCTTCCCAGCTGATAATTAGCGGCCTTATAAGAAACAGCTGCGCTTCAGTACCACACGGAGGCATTTGGCAGTCTTGTCCATCCAAGGTGGCTGAGAGCATTAGGCAGCTAAGCACTGCAGATCTCCTCAGGAAAGCTACTCATTTTAGTATTGCCCTTTAGAGAGTGGTAAGTGGGACTCTTGCGTTTATCATAATGTGGCATATTGGGGTGGACCTTGATGACTGTTTCACTCTTTTGTTACAGGATTCTGCCATACTGCTGCTGTCTTGTCTTGTGCTGTTTTGTTTTGTTGTGTCTTGTTGTGGCCTGTCGTCATCTTACAAACGTTTATGGACTGGCCTCGACTGACTCCTGGTTTTATGGTCTTTTACTTGGAATTGTTTTATACATTTTAATCATGCTTTTATAAAGAACTGTAACTTAGGGTGTATTTGTTTTATGTAGATCTTTTACTAATTTGTTTAATGTTTTATGCTATGTTTTATTGCTTTAGTGGAGGTGCGGCTGCTTGTTGAGAGGCTAGGCACGTGAGGTGGAATCCCCTCCCCGATGCATGCGAGTGTACACACCGGGTATAGGTAGATTGCACCATTTAGATTTCAGTGTGAGTGAGGTCTGCAGTGGAACTACACGGGTGAGTAATTGGTGGCACCCTTGGGCACTCCTCTCTGTAGGTTGCCTCCTCAAGTGGCCAGTCTCCACCATTTTGTTTAGTTATTTTTATCAAGCTGTGATTGTTCTAGGGTAGCATCGTGGTAGCGAGCCTGGTCATTTTAATCATTTTTTGTTAATAAAGTTTTTCAATTAACTGTCTTGCCATCTCAGCCCTGCTACCTTAAGAACTTTTCTGATTTTACAGTTCTATGCTTTTAGTAGTTTTTCTTAATAAATTTTGATTTGTAAAATTCATCCGCCTCCCCTCTGCTGTTAATAACGAGCCTGTGGGCTTTGGTAGCTAGTGTAACATCTACATTGGCTATAGAAATCTTTCCTGGGGTGTAACTCCCTCCCCGGGTGGCGTTGTCAACATCTTAGTCACTGTCCCTGGTTATCCCTCATTCGCGCCACCACATTTGCCCGAGTGGAGTCTTGTTTCTTTGGCCTCTTTTATGAGCTCAACATTTATTACTTTTGTAAATATAATATAAATGGAAACCCTATTTTTCTAATAATTCCTGTGACGACTCCTGCTTTTTCAACTCAGTCCATCACAATGACACAACTTTTAATTGAACTCATTTTACAAACTTTAAACCCTATTGCGTGTACTCCCATTGCAATACACTTAGTTTAGATACTTTTCTTTTTATGTATCTTTTACGACCTGCGTAAAACAGCAAGTCTCAAATGTAGTCTTTAGGTACTGCTGTTTGCAGTCGGCTCCTCTCTTTTTGTTTTATACAAACAGTGACTTGAACTGTGACAGCACAGCGGCACGCTGGCAGGTCCCGATCCAGGTGAGACTTCACAGGATCCACATCTTTAATACTCGTCCTCTGTGTCTGCACTGAGGCACATTTATCAACTAACATTAGATCCCACTTACGATGAAAGGCCAAAACTAGCATTGGTTGCCAAAGCTGAAAATAGCACAGCTCCAATGAGCTCACTGCTGCCCCCCAAGAACAACTGTGTCAGACAGAATGAGCTATGGTGACAAGCTGGGACCCTGATGTGTCCTGCCTGTAGGATATCCTGAAAGATGACAAAGCTCAGATTTCACAGGTTGTAGAGTAAATAAAAAGTGCAGGACTGTTGCACACAGGCTTTGCAGAGGCAATTTATAGAAACAGTCATGGGGATTTGAACCCTAAAACACTAAAACTAGGTAAAAGGTAGCTGATAGTTCTCAGAAACCTCTAACCCCTTATGCAGAAGGTGCAGCGATGCTGCCAGAGAATTTACTGCATCTTAAATAAACCACTGAATGCAGATGGTGTTACATCAGTTTGAAAGAAGATAGTTTTCTTAGCTTCTGTTGCCCACCCACAGAAATATAAGGTATAGTTACACTGCCCTCAAATGACTTAAAACACTACAGGCAGCAGTTTTTCCTGTTTGGTTGTGTTCTCATAAAAGAGCCCAGTCAGGGATGTTTGTCTTCATGTAAAGGAAATAACTGCAGTGTTTGGCTACCTATGCGCCCCAGGTGACATTAATCGATGGCAGGTAGCCAGAGAAGCAGATGTAGGTTTGTCAGAGGAGAGACGCCTTAGCACGGAGTTATTAGGAAAATGTATTAAATACAGTATCAGAGTTTTTTTTAACTAGTTAGAGACTCTGCGCATGTAAAAAATGTAGTATCAGAACCACAGTCAGGATGTGCTGATATAGGAAGGGATATGAGAACAGTAACAATATGTTTGTTAAAATGCAGTGTGTGCAGGTGTGTAAGTGCATCGCATGTTGCGGGTGTGTCGGAAAAACTTCAAAACCACATCTGCATGTGAGGCAGGGATTGTGAAGACGTTGCTGATCTCCAGTGGCTTCGATACAAAGCTACATGAATATGGACAATTATTTTTGAAAAACTTCCTTTTTATGCTTTATATTCTCCACCTGTAAAAGTGTGAAGCCTATGCACCTAATTTAAAACGGTCACTGGTGCCCTATTTTAACTTTGAGTAAATCTTGACCTAATTCTGCTGAGCCTCAGTGGCTGGCTTCGATGTAAACACAACAATGCATCATCCTTAGTCCCGCTAAGATTGGCTATTAAAGCCCCTCCCAAAAAGAGAAGTCAGAGAATTTGGGCAGATTTGTTTGTTTCAATTTGATTCGCACAAACACAATCAGAACTGAAAGACTGAAATATTTGCAGATTTTTTTTTTTTTAAAATGTCTCTTGGCTTTGATTTGGTTCACTTTTGTGTCTTCATCATTTTAATGGAGTTATGTTACATGTAATATGGTTTGCTGCAGTGCGGCTTATCAAAGATGTTTGTGCTTCAGTTTTGGTTTATTCATTTCTAGTATTCTAGTATTAGTCTGTTACTTGGCATTAATTAGCAGATGTGCTAGCATATGAACTAGCAGGCATCAACAAGACAGACGTAATACAGAATAAACATGTAATACAGAAGCAATACAGAGACTGAATGATTTAGGCCTGTCTTACAGTGCAGGAGACTAATAGAAAAGCCTAAGATTGTCTTTGCAGAACAGTGGATAACAGATTAATAACTGACTGACAGCTTTAGCAAAAAAGCAAAATTCAGAAAAATTTGATCCATTTCTCATTGCTGCTGCCACATCTACACACCTGCTTATCAGAAACTAACATTAAATGAAGCTGGATATTTCATTTTTGAGTGGAATTAATGAAACAAAACAGCAAACACACAAAGTTGGGAAAAGATTTTGTGGAAAAATTCCTTGAAGAGATCCGTTTTCACAGCATCAGAGTAACAAAGACAGACGACATCTCGGGTCATTTTCTGGTAACGTCTTAGACTTTGAATTCACCACGCATCCACTGCACAGTCTGACAGCTTCAAATTGATATGGCATAGTGTGAGACTGATTGAAGGCAGGATGTAATTGTATGTAGACTAGTCTGATATTCATTATGTCTGCAAAAACAAGCAGCTGCTCGGTTTGGGAAAATTCAGCCGTGGGGGTAACGAAGAGCACGCTCAGTTTGGCTCTAAAAAAAAAAAGCACATCAAGAAGTTTAGCACCTGTCTGTGTTTGACAAAACAGCCACAATTAAAATAAAAAACCAAAGACAATTACTGCTTGAGAGCTCATCACAGTCTGATTGTCAGGAACCTCTCAAGTTTTGTTTTTCTGAGCACAAAAAGCTGCTTCAGCTTCAAACCTTTAAAACATGGCCTGCTTTGAACTGGTCAAACACTGAAACGACGCCGTGTCATCAGACTGAGTCCAGTTCACCGGGAGTCATTGCTAAATACCAAGTGGTGCACGAAAGGGAAACAAACTGTGCACCCAAAGAGAATGTCAGCTCGCTGGAACCAAACAGCTCCAGTAACAATCTTAAAATAGTCATGCTTACTGGCTAATGCTTGCCCAGCCAGTAGCTATCATTATCTCATGCACAGACTGGGACAATACAAAGGGTTTGATTTGTGAGAAAATCATCGAGTAATAACAGGTTAAACAAGAACTTGGGTTCATTTTGTAAACCTGACATTGCAATTTCTCGACAAATTGCTGTGCGATTGTTGCTGCTGGCAGGTCTCTTGTACAGGATGGTCCAGGATGGGGTTCAAAATCAAAAACATATCAATCTCCTGCCACTAGAACTGTCAAGGGCATCATTTTGCCTTGTATAAATCATGCAGCTCTGTTAAATCCCAACTGTCTCATATTTCATACCTTTTTCCTAAAATGTCTTTATTCATCATATACTGATTTTTGGGGTGTGTGGGATGAAAACAAAAGCTATTAATTACCAGAGGACATTATTTTGTCTTCATAGAAATTATTTAACCCTTTCATGCATGAATTATGACAATAAAAATACTTAAGAAAAGAAAATCCTGATTGAGGTTGTCATAATTCATGCATAACAAGGTTAAATAACAATAATTACAATGAAACACGTCATACAGCTATAGTAACATTAAACGAATAGTGGGTGGCAGGGTATGGAGTGACACATCAGTGTCCAATGTAGTGGTTTATGTGAAAGTATACCATCAACACTGACACAAATACAAGAAAACAGCCTTTGAATAGCTGTCCACTGTAGTGATTGCTGTGCATGAAAGGGTTAAAGCAACAATAAGTGGCCTGCAATTGTTTACAAGCATTATCAGGAAAAATGAGCAAGAGCTAGCTAGATATGATTGATATATAAATATTCAGGGGACTGTTAGATAAAAGATGAATGCAGGGTTGAATGAGGGACTTTACTGGGTGGGCTGAGCTGTGCATAATGCTGATGCAGAGCAGGGAGACACTGAACTGAGCAGAGAGTGTGGAGAACTAATCTGAGCAAACAAAGGGTGAAATCTGGAGGAAAAGCAGCTGGACTGATGCGTTTCATCCCCGAGGAGCAGAGCTGAGGCTGTGCAGGGCTGAAAACTGCCGAAGCCACGTGGATGGCAGACGAGAGGCTGCAGAGGCAGTTGTGGAAGGTGTGATGAATTTTCAGATGCTAATTATTTATACATTACAGATATTCACACATCCCCACACTCTCTTCCTGCATATTCTCGTACGATTTAACCTTCAGTACAACCCTATAATACAATTAAAAGACTGTAATTTTGTGGGTAATAAGAGGCTTGTTTTAATGAAAGAACCCTGGCAGCTTTGATGGAGTTTAGATTTTATCCAAAGAAGTGCTGCTTAATTACAAACCATTCAAGGACTACTAGAACCTGAGTCCAGCAGCTGACCTGTTGGCTGTGTAGAAGAATAGAGAGGTTTAAAGTTATCAAATGTGCGTTATGCAGTTACACATAACGTTTAATTTAAATAAATACATCTATATATATTTTGCCTTTGCAATGCTGTGGATAACCTATTTGTTAATAAAGGAAAAGAATATGACAGACATCTGTGTGCAGCAAGCAAGACATGACAAGACATGACAGATTAATACTGTTAATGTAAAATCCTAAATTACACTGAGGACTGCCTGCATCAGCTAATTAAGGCAGGCAAATAATGCTTTATAATATCAATATCATGTGCACAAGCCCCCAAAAAGATTGCTTACCGTACACAGAACAAAACTTTGTTATCTGTTTATTGCAGTGCAAAGATGACGTTACATCTGTCAGTTTTCATCCTACCGACCTGCACTCTCACATTAACATTTTATTGGACTAGTAGTTGGCTTTGCTCTGCACATAAATACACACATGCATATTTCATGTTTTGCTTATTGTACATATCAAGTAATGTACATTAAGCAATATATATATATTCTCTGCTTATATATATATACATAGATACATATATAAGCAGAGAAAACTACATGTAATTTTGAGTGTAACATACAGCTAATATTAGCACCCTTGCCAATATATACCTTATGATAGCTTCATAATTGATGAAAAATTCTGGCATGAAAATTGCATCTGTATTCAGGTTTTGTGTTATCTGCAAAATATATTCTTTTCTCTTTCTGTTCAAGCTAATGTGCCCTACTATTGTATCTGGGCTAAATGGTGGAATTCAACTCAGGACCTTCTGGCTGTGAGGCAGCAGTGCTAACCACCGTGCTGCCCTCTTTTCAAATAAATTTATTCTCCCTCAATATCGGAGTGGGTTCCAGCACAGTACAGGGATGACTACCAGATCGTCTCCCAGTCAACCATAACTCCATGGTATTTCAATATAATTTCTGTATAATGTATAATATGTATATGTATAATATAATGTGCTTCCTTGGGAGGGACACGATGGAATAGTCCAAGTGATAATGGCTTAAATTTAATAGCTGAGTGATAATTGCTTAAATTTCCCAATTATATCAATAATTTTCCAACATAATTTCCCAATCAACTATAAATCCACGCCACATCAATATAATATTCCAATCAAGTATAAATATATCAGTTTTTTTCTGTGAATCTACTATAAACAAGCATTTCAATATAATTTCCCAGTGAACTATGAATCAATTGTATGTAATACATTTTCAATTATAAATGCTCGGTATTTAAATAATAATGTCCCAGTAAACTATAAACCTAGCATTTCACTATAGTTTCTGGTCAAGAATCAATGACTTTTGAATATTGGACAGGTGTAATAGAACAGCCAGTAGCTTCAACTTCCTGGTCAACTATGAGATGGATGAGATTTGGAGTTTTGGCATTTCTAGTGTTTAGAAACTAAGGACTCTGATGAGGTTTTACTGTTTTCTGCCAGACTTGCTACTCAACAGTTTGAGCTATAAATGTTGGCTATAAAAGGAGGATGCACTTGACATTAAGTTTAAACAGTCAAGGCTTTAAATCAGCTAAGCAGAACATTTTTATTTTGAAAATCCACCACCTGGAGAAAAAGAAAAGTCATTAGACAAGGACAGTCATCTTTTTTTTAAAAAAAAGAAAAGACCACAATGTGACCAAAGCAGTTTTTATTCAGTATGAACAATAAACTGAGATCAGCTCATCAGAGAAGTGTTTACACAGGGGAAGTGAGAAGGACTTTTCCCAAATACTGGAAGTCTTTTTGCAACCACAACTACAGCCATCTGTTGGACTTCAGCTTCTTCCTTCATTATCCAACTCAGAAACTAAATCCTTGTTTTATACCGTCTTTGTGAGTGTTGTTATTTCTCTAAAATTAATTGAATAACTATTTTGAAATCGTGACATGATGGTATCCAATAAATATGATTTATTTTATTTTGAAAAGGTTAGCATTTAAAGAATCCCGTTTCATTCCTAAAACTATCACCTGGTCATCTGTGTGTGTGTGTGTGTGTGTATGTGTCGGGTTCGTACTATACTGGTGGGGACTTTCTGCACCGTGGGGACCAAAATCCAGGTCCCCTCGGGGTTGAAAGCAATTTTCACACTGAAAATGGGGTTTTAGTGTCAGGGTTACAATTAGGTTATGGTTAGGTTTAGGGTAAGGGTTAGGGTTAGGCATTCATTTTTAATGGTTAGGGTTAGGGTAAGGGGCTAGGGAAACCATTATGTCAATGGGATGTCCCCACCAGGATAGCAAACCAGACATGTGTGTGTGTGTGTGTGTGAGAGACAGAGAGAAGTTATACAGGAGTGATTAGCCTTCAAACTGTAATATGACCTGAGGTGGAATTACATGATTTTTAAATACGGTACTGTTTGTTTTCTCGACTGTATATTCAAACTCAAAATCATAGTCGGTCAGAAACACTGACAGACACATGACAAACAGCTTTAAGCCCATTTCAAGTAGGGCCGTACCTGAAAAAGGATGTAAGTGTGTAAAGTGACATTTCACATGGTGCCCTAAAATCTCATTCTACCATTTATCTGATAGTGACAAGCATTTAATCTGCATGCAACAGGTCTCAACCAGTCACAGAGACAGACAGACTGAAAGAGGAGATTCAGATTTATCAGTCAGATAATAATATTCAAAATGAATCAGCTCACCAGTTGCTTTACTGACTTTGTTATCAGTGTACCAGCTGATAAAGGGACCATAGTGACAGAATTCTGCTTGTGGGAATTTTCTTCAGCACTACTCACATAAAAAATGTCACAAAGGTAAAAACCACTCCTCTCACTTTAGCATCCTAAGATCTTGCTCTACAGATCTCTTTTTAGCATTTGCGTATAAGTTCCTCCTAATGTGAAAATACAGTCGGGGGGATGAGATTAAAAAAACAAAGGTTTCTGTTTTCCTTCAAAATTTCTTGATCAAACTAATAAACGCCATGCAAACTTAAATGGCACTCTCATTTCAGAGCCTATTGTTACATGCTGCGATTAGTGGCACTGTTGTTTGCTCCGATTACCACTGGGAGCACTGTTACCTTCATCCTCCACATCTTCTCGAGCTCTTCTCTGAGCCTGTGGTACTTCTCTAGCTTCTCATGTTCCTTCTTCCTGATGTTGCTGTCATTGGGAACCGTGACACTATCACTGCGGCCGTCTTCTTCTGTTTGTCTACCACCACTATGTCCGGTTGGTTAGCCACCACCATTTTGTCCGTCTGTATCTGGAAGTCCCACAGGATCTTAGCTCGGTCATTCTCCATCACCCTAGGGGGCATCTCCCATGTTGACCTCAGGACTTCCAGGTTATACTCGGCACAGATGTTCCTGTACACTATGCCAGCCACTTGGTTATGGCGTTCCATGTATGTCCTGCCTGCTAGCTTCTTGCACCCTGCTGTTATGTGCTGGATTGTCTCAGGGGCATCTTTACACAGCCTGCAGCTGGGGTCTTGCCTGGTGTGATAGACCCCAGCCTCTATGGTGTCATGTATGTATTTGGCATAAATGACACCATTCAGCAGAGGGAGGAATATGCAGGCCAGAGGGGGAAATTATCTTCATACTCCCCAGCAAATCACACTCAGAGTGAAGTGCAGTTTCTTTTGAACCATGAAGGGATTCCTGCATCATTACATGGCCAACGTGAATTCCAGCTAATTAATATTTCCAAATGAAATCCATATTCTGATCTTTCTATTTTTACATCTGTGTTCACATTTTACAATGAAAAATACAAACTTTTAATTAAAACAGAGGTTAGACATGCAATATCCCACTGGCTAGCATATCTAATAGATATGAGACAGAATGCAGCTGATAATGAGCATGCAGGGTGGTTAACTGAAGATGGGATAAAAATATAATTTTGTTGGGGATAATCAAAAACCTGACTGAAGAAGAGACAATCTGAACGCTAATGGCAACAGAAAAGCCAGAGGCAGAACTGGGAGAATACAACATCATTTTGAGGCGTCTGAGTTGGAAAATGAACACATCTTTCTAAAGGGAAAAAAAACAATGAAAGAAAAGCAGCTCAAATTACTAACAAGTCTTCTACTCTGTCAAAGTCTGTTACAAAACATTGTTCTGAAACAGTTTCTTATATGGGGGAAAACTGTGTGCCGTTTAATGCAGAAAACTGATATGAAACCATGCTGTCACAAGGAGAGAGCTGTGCACATGAGAAACATAACGCTCTTCATTTATGTACAACCAAACATGGCAATATAATGTTCAGCACATGAATTTGGAAGAATGCAGCAAAAAACAAACATCTCATAGGGTTTGTGACTGTTGTGGAGAATGAGAGTGGGCGTTCATTAGGCTGCAGGACTAGATTTAGAATTTAGATGTTTTAAAAGTGACCATTTTGATTTGCTTTTAATAATTCATTAAAATGCATCTAAAGAGCAAACTCTTTTTTTTGGTACATCCTTCAGTTCACCTTTGCTACAGTTATGTTAAAGTGCCATGCAGGGGTTACACAGTGATGTCACTCTGGGTTTGGTTATGCTTAAAACCAGGTAACAACGTCCGCAGCTGAAGCCAAAGCAGAGTGAATTCCACTTGGTCTTCCAACTTCAGTCATGTCAAAATATTGTTTAATAACATATCTGGTATGAAAAACAATTTTAGTTACTAAAACGAATGTTCTTGTTCATAACAACTGGGTGTTTTCTTTCTCTTAATAAATTAGTGCTTGACGTGAGCCATCTCCCACTGCAGGAAATGTAGCGAATCCTTGTACGCTTGGTCCAGTCACATTTCTCACTCACTATGTGTTAATAGACCTCTCTGCATTGAATCATATCTGTTATTAATCTCTGTCTCTCTTCCACAGCATGTCTTTCATCCTGTTTTCCTTCTTTCACCCCAACCGGTCGCAGCAGATGGCCCCGCCCCTCCCTGAGCCTGGTTCTGCCGGAGGTTTCTTCCTGTTAAAAGGGAGTTTTTCCTTCCCACTGTCGCCAAAGTGCTTGCTCATAGGGGGTCATATGATTGTTGGATTTTTCTCTGTATCTATTATTGTACGATCTACTGTGCAATATAAAGCGCCTTGAGGCGACTGTTGTTGTGATTTGGTGCTGTATAAATAAAATTGAATTGAATTGAATTGAATTTCACCTATGATAATTCATAACCTGTCAACCCAGTTTATTGTGTTGGTGCCTTTTGGAGCATTTCAATGATTTTGTTATGCTTTTAAACAATTACAGTCCAGTATTGTTGTTTTACATACATTTCTATGGAGATAAAGTGACGTCCTTTTCAGTTTTCGCACAGCCCAAAATTCACTATATAATGAATAAAACCATTTTAGGAAAAGGGCATGAAATATGAGACCGTTGGGTTTTAACTAAACAGAGCTGCATGATTTATACAATGCAAAATGACAGTTTCAGTGTTAACAGAAGATCAATATGTTTTTGAAAGGTCAGATTTTAAACCCTGCACCAGCCCATGCAACAGACCGGGTTTACATAATGAACTCAATGTCCTGTTATTAACCTATAATTTTCTCACAATTCAAACTACCCAAAACATCTTTGTTTTCTTTTTGTTTATCTTCATTTTTGATGAATGTAATTGTATTTTTTGTTTTGTTGCTTGATTTAATTTTTTTGTTAATTGATTAACAGGTATTTTTTAGTAGAGCCAAGGTTACTACAGTAAAATAAAAATAAATAAAGTGTTTATTAGGAACAAGATTTCTTTGTTTAGAAACAAAAGAAAAGATGCAAAAATGACCAACAAGGAGGTATAATATGTAACACTCTTAGAACAGGATGAATTCATGACCCACCATATCGGGTCTACGGTCCATGACCAAATTCTGGACATCTATACGACGTCCAAACTAGGACACAGTTTGGACGTCCAACATGACCCAAACTGGACATGAATATGATGTTTGAACTTCAGACTGGGTGGGGTTTTTTGGACGTCTATGACAGGTGCAGGACATTTACATGATTATGTAAATCATGAAATGCTCATTTATTTGCAATAAAAATACTTCAGACTGCTTCTTTGTGAAGCAGCAAGTAACAAAAAAGGGGAAAAAAAAAACAATAAATAAGCATCATATTATAGCAAAATGAATTTTTACAGAAAGGTTGAAATAACCTTAGTAACTCTGTGTGAAAACTTTCAACATAACTAATTAGCTTCATTATGAAACCAAAGCTGTGATACAAATGCTGTTTTTAATCATGAACATTTTAGTCTTGTTAGTTAGCTCACTGAAGTTTTGTCTGAATTTTATCTGTATTTACAAACTTCACTTGCTGCATTTTTGTTCTCTACATAAAAAAATGATGCAGATACATAATAAATAATGTAGATGTTAAAGGAAAAGCAAAGATGAAAGTGAGGGTCAGGGGTCCATGTGTATGTGACTGCACCCTCTCTGTGCCTTCACAAAGATGCTGAGAGACATTTGCTACTGTGAAGAATCAGCTAAAAGCTTCCCACAAAGTTCCATTTTGATTCCTTCCGTTTCAAATTTTCCAGGGATTTTCAAAGCTCTTCAGTTCAAACAGGAACTATAGCAGTCTTTGTAAAATGTGTAGCTGCCTCATTCCTTTCATCTGAGCCTTTGATCCTCGTTCTGGATTCATTCCTTGGAAAACTGTTTGGAAAGCTGAAAACAGTTTTTGGTTAAAAAAAAACCTTCAAACAAAAGCAAATAATATAAATACTCTCCAATTGAGCATAACTGTAAATTCTGGTTATATCTTAACTCCATCCACTTGCCAACATAGGAGCACCAAGGAATCTTTTTCCCAGAATAATCAACTTATATCCTTCAGTCTGGGAGTACAGAGTTGGGGAAGAACAATTCCCAGTACCAATAACTAAAATCTATAATTAAATCAAAGACTAACAGTAATAACTAACCTCCTGCATCTCTCCTGATTAAGTGAAGAAATCAGGTATCCCAGAAATTAAGACAAAAGATGATTTTCCAGAAATACTGTTAAAGGTCTATATGTTTCAGTTTTTATAGCATGAGGCTGGATAAGATAGGGTGTGATTAAAATGGTGTGTACATAACCCGTTTGCAACTGTTACGCCTGTCTATGCATTGTGTTCTGGCATGAAAGTAAGAGGCAGGAGACAGCACTGGGTCTTTGGCTCTTTACTGCACATCTGCAACACAGAAATAAAGGTCTGAGCTGTGTGTGTCGCACGCCTGCCAGGACACCTCTCCTCCAGCCATGTTGAAAGGAGCTGTGTCTGCAGCTTTATTAATGCCACAATAATATAATAAATCAAATACAACAATTTGTTGTGAAATATTAACTTAAGCTTTCAAAAAGCACAATAAAAAGCACAAAATAAATAATATATCAATGATAAATCAGTAAAAACAAATAAACAATCAGACAAACAAATAAAGTTTAAAACCCACGACCCAACATTTTGATGCTCATAATTCAAACCTTATATCAAAATACAATTACATTAATAAATGCCATCCAACAGGCAATAAAAAACTGACAATAAAAGCAACCAATGAAAAACTGCATCCATAAAAACATCTCCATACCTGCAACACAGAAATAAAGGTCTGAGCTGTGTGTGTCGCGCGCCTGCCAGGACACCTCTCCCGACGAAGGAAAAAAAAGTGCACGCTGTTAAAAAAACTGCAGCAAGTCCGTTCACCTGCTGCTAGCGACCAGGCTAACATAGCATGCTAACATTACGTTAGTATAACGTTTTAGTGCGCATGCGCCAACCAGCGTGCAGCCTGTTACAGTCGCTCCTGCTTTTTCTCTTAGTTTAGCTCTGTTTCTTACATATTCTTTTTTTTCTGACTTGTACTTTCATCCGTTTATTATCTTTCACTCAATCATGTGGATTGAGAGAGTTTTTGTTCTTCTGGTGGCCGTGGAACTATAACTATTACTTTTATCAAGGAACAGGACAGCGGCACATCTCCTACACGCACGAACTGTTTACTCCAGAGATCAGCTGATCGCCCTGATGCCGGCCGGCTCGCTGGCCAGACCCGCAGAAGTACCAGCTGAAATTTGGAGAAAAACACATCGGGGATGCAGAGGTCAAGGATAGAAGAGAAGAAAGAAGGAGACGGTGAGACAGCGGAGGCTCGAAGCGAGGAGGAGGTATAAACCGTATCTGCCGTCTATCGTAATGGGAAGTGTGCGATCCTTATCGAATAAAATCGACGAGCTCTCAGCACTGGTACGGAGTCAGAGGGAATACCGAGAGTGTAGCCTGATGTGTTTCACTGAATCATGGATGCACCAGGACATTCCCGACGAGAATGCTTCCGTGGAAGGCTTCCACACTGTTCGGGCAGACAGGGACAGCATCGCTAGCGGTAAGCAGAAAGGAGCGGTAAGCAGCAGGTGTAACCCTGCCAACATAACAATCAAAGAAAGGATTTGTTGCCCGGACATTGAACTGTGTCCCGTAGGACTCAGGCCGTATTATTTACCCAGGGAATTCTCTCATGTCATCTTGGTGGCTGTTTATGTTCCTCCCTCTGCTAACCCCACAGCTGCATGTGACACTATTCACTCTGCCATAGCCCGGTTACAGACTCAGCACCCGAGTGCCTTCATGGTGATCTCGGGTGACTTCAACCATGTATCACTGGACAATACACTACCAACATTCAGACAACATGTGGACTGTCCCACCAGGGGAGAGAAAATTTTAGACCTTCTGTATGCTAATGTCAAGGATGCATACAGCTCCTCCTCCCTCCCCCCACTTGGTAGGTCAGATCATAACCTGATTCACCTCACCCCCCGCTATGTGCCAATTGTGAGGAGGGAACCTGTGACCACGAGGAGCATTAGGAGGTGGTCAGACGAGGCCTTAGTGGAACTACAGGGCTGTTTCGAGGTGACCGACTGGGAAACACTCTGTGAGCCTCACGCCAAGGACATCAATGGGCTTACTGAGTGTATCACAGACTACATAACCGACTCCATTGTTCCAGCTCAGACTGTTCATTGTTACCCAAATAATAAGCCGTGGGTGACTAAGGACATCAAAGCCCTCCTCAACGACAAGGAGAGGGCTTTCAGAGGGGGCAATAAAGAGGAGGTGAGGAAGGTCCAGGTGTTACTAAAGGACAAGATCAGAGAGGCTAAACACAATTACAGGAGGAAGCTGGAGTGGAAATTCCAGCAGAACAGCATGAGAGAGATGTGGAGGGGCATGAAGACCATCACTGGATTCAGGCCAACCAACAGCAGGGGAGCTGAGGGAGGTGAGAATAGAGCTAACGAGTTGAATCTGTTTTTCAATAGATTCAACACTACAGTATCTGCTCACACCCCCACAACCTCACCTGTAGTCAGCCTGGAACCCAGAGCCACACCACTGTGCCAGCCTCTCTCTTCACATGGCGCTGTTGCCTCCTGTGAGATTCCTGACACCCCTCCCCCACCCATCACCTTCACTCAATACCAGGTTCAGATGCA
This sequence comes from Oreochromis niloticus, assembly GCF_001858045.2. Taxonomy (NCBI): domain Eukaryota; kingdom Metazoa; phylum Chordata; class Actinopteri; order Cichliformes; family Cichlidae; genus Oreochromis; species Oreochromis niloticus. The sequence continues at coordinate 2,378,565 of NC_031965.2, forward strand.
AATGAGGAGACTCCACTCAGACAAGTCTGCTGGACCAGACGGAGTGAGTCCCCGCGTCCTCAAGGCCTGCTCCCCCCAGCTGTGTGGAGTCTTTCATAAACTGTTTATGCTGAGTCTGAGTCTACAGAGGGTCCCAGTGCTGTGGAAGACATCATGCCTCGTCCCTATTCCAAAGATGCCACGTCCCAGTGGCCCCCAGGATTACAGGCCCGTGGCACTGACCTCCCACATAATGAAGACCCTGGAAAGGCTCATCCTGGACCAGCTGCGACCCATCATCAGACCACATCTGAATCCCGTTCAATTTGCTTATCAGCCTCGTCTCGGAACAGAGGACGCCATCATCTACCTGCTCAATCGTGTCTACACCGATCTGGACCAGCCGGCGAGCACTGTGAGGGTCATGTTTTTTGACTTTTCCAGTGCTTTCAACACCATCAGGCCGACCCTCCTGAGTGATAAGTTAACAGCGATGCAGGTGGATGCTTCTCTGGTGTCTTGGATTGTTGATTACCTGACAGGAAGACCACAATATGTACGTCTCCCACAGTGTGTGTCTGACAAGGTAATCAGCAACACAGGGGCACCACAAGGGACCGTCCTCTCTCTCTTCCTCTTCACCCTCTACACCACAGACTTCAGCCACTGCACAGAGACCTCCATCTTCAGAAGTTTTCTGATGACTCTGCAGTGGTTGGATGCATCAGCAGGGATGATGAGTCAGAGTACCGGGCTGTGGTCGACTCCTTTGTCACGTGGTGTGAGCAGAATCATCTGCAGCTCAACGTGGCAAAGACCAAGGAATTGATAGTGGACTTCAGGAAGACCAGGAAACACTTGACCCCTGTTTCAATCCAGGGGGTCAGTGTTGACATTGTGGAGGACTATAAATACCTGGGAGTACACATTGACAATAAACTGGACTGGGCTAAAAACACCACAGCACTTTACAGAAAGGGTCAGAGTCGTCTCTATTTTTTGAGGCGACTGAGGTCCTTCAACATCTGCCAGAAAATGCTCAGGATTTTCTACTAGTCTGTGGTGGCCAGTGCGATCCTCTGTGCTGTTGCATGCTGGGGGAGCAGGCTGAGGGTCGCAGATGCGAACAGACTCAATAAACTGATTCGTAAGGCCAGTAATGTTGTGGGGATGAAGCTGGACTCCCTCAAGATGGTGTCGGAGAGGCGGATGTTGTCCAAGATAAAGACAATGTTGGATAACACCTCCCGCCCACTCCATGACATGCTGGTCAGTCACAGGAGCACGTTCAGTGAGAGACTGAGATTACTGAAAAGCACCACTGAATGACACAGGAAATCATTCCTGCCTGTCGCTGTCACGGTTCTGGGTCCATTGGACCCAGTATTTTGAGTTTATTATGTTTTGGTTTAATTTTGCATCTGGGATTTGTTTTCTCATTCTGTTGTGGTGGTGGTGATGATGATGATGATGGTGATGATTATTATTAGTTTCATGTTTCTGTTTATTTGTGTTTTAGGAATTGTGGCCATGTATTGTTTGAGTTCCATGAGTTATATTCTGCCTTTCAGTCTGCGTCCTTGTTTAGTGGTTTATGGTTTCCTGTTTTGTTTTGAAGGAGTGTGCCTCATGTTAGTGTGTGCAGCCTTGTTCCCCCTGTCTTGTTAGCCCTGATCTCTCCCAGCTTCGTCTCCCTCCTGTTGTCCATTCCCTGATTACTTCTCTGTGTATATTAGCCCTGTGTTTGCCCTTGCTCAGTGTTGCGTCGTACCATCAGACTATGCCTGTGTGTTTCCGTGTCAGTGTTTCAGTATTTCAGTATTCACTACCATTGCTCAGTTTATGTTTTGTTTTTGTGCCAGCAATAAAGCTGAGGTTTTAAGTTACAATTCAGTGTCTGAGTCCTGCGATTGGATCCACCTCTCCATTCGCCTGCACACAGAGCCCTGACAGTGGCCATCTCCCTTTACAACTCATCCACTTAACACACTGTATACTGCAATAGCTACACCCTTCTTGCACATGTTCTTTTCAGCTATTTATTAATAAGTGACTTTTATGTATATATACGCCTGTATATATTGTGCTATTCTTAGTTAGTGTATTGTCTGTCTTTGTTAATGTTTGTTTATAATGGAGCACTGTAACGAAAAATAATTTCCCCTAGTGATCAATAAAGTATTCTGATTCTGATTCTGATTCTGGTATCAGTCCCCAGACAATAGGTTTCTGGACCATGTTCTCTATCAGCCTGTTGACTGACCTGACCACCCGACATGCTCTGGTGACCACGAACAGTAGCGCGGTCTGGGTCATGTCTCAGCAAGTCGGATGCCTGCCCAAGATATGGCTGACTAGAGGCCTGATTCATGTCTGAGTCAAAAACAGGAACAGTCTGCGGAACAACAGTGTCCCCATGACAGGCAGCTGGAGCAGAAACTGCGCCAGACCGTGTTACATCAGGGGTAGTGGAACAGTCAACCGGAGTAGGAAGAGCAAAGCGCTGGGTCTGACCAGAAGGACTTGCTGAAGTGTGAGCTATGCAAGTCTGAGAGTCAGGTAAGGCAGCAACACAGGCATTGTCCATGTCCGCACCATCACATGAAGGACTGTGAGGCGTGCTCTCCTGCCACAGAATCCACATCCACCTCATGGCTCAAATCCGAAAGCACCCACAAGGAAGTCCTTGCTGCGGTAGACTCTGTCTCTAGACTGCCAGGGTCCTCCAGATCCCCACAAGCACTGAGATCCTCCTCACTTGAGAAATTGTCCAGGGACTGACTTCCCAGTGAATCCTGAACAGGAAGGAAACTCACGTCCAACAGAAGGTTTCTGTGTGCGACCTTACTCTGGCCTGAAGAGTCACTGATCCTGTAGATGTGGGTCCTGGGAAGCCTCTCCACAACAGTATAAACCCGAGGCTCCCACTTGTCCGCAAGTTTTTTCTTGCCCTGCTCACCTTTATTGGCAAGCAGCACGCGATCCCCAACGTTCAAAGACAAACCCTTGATTTTCTTATTGTACTGACAAGCCTGGTGGTCCTGCTCATTGCTGGAGTGTTCCTGAGCAATCTTGGCAGCCTCAGACAAGTATGACAGAAGAAGCTTGGAGTAGCTGCTAAAGTCCACCACAATGGGATCATGCAAGACAGATTTGAACATAACATCCACCGGTAGCCGTGGGACACGGCCAAACATCAAGTAGAGTGGGGCATATCCAGTAGTCTCGTGAACGGTGGCATTATAAGCAAAGTTCAATGTCTGGATCTGCTGTGGCCATTCCTGTTTGGCTCTGAGAGGGAGGGCTCGTAGAATATTGCCGAGTGTGCGTTTAAACCGCTCTGTGCCACCATTGCCCATAGGGTGATAAGCAGTAGTGTGGGACTTGTCAACGCCAGAAATCTGCAGAAGCTCAGACAACAGCTCACTCTCAAAGCTGGGACCTTGGTTTGAGTGAATACGCTCAGGGAAACCATAGATGCAAAAAACAAAGTCCCACAACTTTCTGGCAACCTGCTTGGCAGTCTGATTCTTGCACGGGAAAGCAAAGGCTATCTTCGTGAAGTTGTCAGTCACCACAAGCACATCAACAGAGCGCTTCTTTCTGTCCTCTGCTGACCAGAAGTCAATGCAAACGAGCTCCACAGGAGCAGAGGACTTAATGCTCTCTAATGGGGCTTCTGCTGCAGGATCTGGAGTCTTGGTGAGTATGCACCTCCCACAGCACCGAACATGCTCCTTCACATCCCTCTCCATGTTGGGCCAGAAAAAACGTTACCTTGCTAAATGGAGGGTCCGAACTTGACCCTGGTGCCCTGCCAAATCGTGGACACCTTCCAAGGCCTGACCCCGTAAATTCGCTGGCAACACCAACTGGAGTCTCTTTGTTTTGCTCACAGGGTCTCTTGTCTCCCTGTAGAGAATCCCATCCCGAACCTTGAGCTTCTCCCAGTGTTTCGATAGGGCTATTGCCCTGGAATCCATATCATGTCTCTCACGTCTGGAAGGGCGCCTCCTGTGGGCTACAAGTGGCAGGACAGTAGAGATGGCTGGATCCTGAAGTTGGTGATCCTCCAGCTCATGCAAGGTCAGTGATGGCAATACATCATGGGCAACCAGTTGCAGCTGCTGAACAAGGTGGAGAAGGGAAGCAGCCCTGTTCTCTGCGGCGGTTTCCCAGTGACCATGGTGAAGGAAGGTAGCCTTGACTTCCAACGAACTGTAGAAATCTGCTGAGGTCAGACCTGGAGCAGGTTGTTGGGCAACCTGAAGATTTTGGACACCAAACCTGAAAGCATCCTGCACCTCATGAGCCGCTGCACCTTCTGCATTCCGCACCAAGAGCTCGTAGGGGTCCTGAAGCAGGCGCCTGACATTAGAATAGGTGAAGGGGTCACGACTGAGTGCATCTGGCGCAACATTCTTTCGACCTGGGATGTACCTCAAATCAAAGCTGTAAGATGACAGCTTGGGCACCCACCTTTGTTTATAAGCGTCCAGCTTGGGCTTGGTCAATATATGAACGAGCGGGTTGTTGTCAGTCCACACTGTGACCTCGTGCCCTTTCAACCAGTGGCTGAATTTCTCAGAGATGCTCCACTTCAAAGCCATGAACTCAAGGCGATGGGCCGGGTACTTCTGCTGTGACCTGCTTAGAGCTTTGCTCGCGAAAGCGACAGGGTGTGCCTTATCCCCTCCGACAGGCAATTGTGATAAAACCGCTCCCAGTCCATCCAGAGAAGCATCCACAGACAGAATGAATGGTCGTGAAAAGTCGGGATGAGCCAACACAGCACAGTTGTGAAAGGCCTTCTCGCACTCAGGGCTCCAATCTGCAGCAGTCAACTTCCTGAACATGCCGGCACCTCTCCCAGCCTGACTAATCCGCCCCTTCCTCTTCTGGCCAGCCATAAGAGCAAACAGAGGCTTGGGAATGGCTGAGCAACCAGCAATGAAGCACTGATAGAAAAAGACCATTCCTAAAAAGGATGTAATCTTTTTCACAGAAGGAGTGCAACCATCCTTCTCCATTAGAGCCTCCTTTGGCATCTTGGAAATCACTTCCACCTTAGCTGGGTCCACAGCGACTCCAGTCTGGTCGATGACATGACCAAGGAACCTGACTGACTTCCGCAGCAGATAACACTCCTTGGGACTCAGCTTAAGATTATTGTCTCTCAACCTTTGAAAAACCACTCGGAGCCGGCACAGGGCTTCCTCTTCAGTGGGAGCAAAGACCAGGAGGTCATCCAAGTAGCAGAGCAGACTGGCGAAGTTACTGGTGAGGTCACCAAAGATGTTCAACATCATGCGCATGAATGAAGCTGGGCTATTGCAGAGCCCCTGTGGCATCCGATTGTATTCGTACAGGCCAACCGGTGTTCTGAAAGCAGTATACTTCTTATCCTCCTCGCACATTGGAATGTTGTAAAACCCAGAGATTAAGTCCATTGGGCTGAAGAAAGCATTGCCTCCGAGCACGGCAAGGTAATCCGCTTGGTGAGGGAGCGGGTGTGCATCCTTCAGAGTTCATGCATTCTTCCAGACCATGACGAGGGGGGATGCATACTCGCAGATTTGTGAATAATCCCTTTCTCCTCCATGTCACTGAGTACCTGCCTTAGTTGTTGGTAATGAGCAGGGGGTACTGTTCTGTAAGGCATGCGGAATTGGCGTTCGTCTGTCAGGTGGATCCGATGTACGAAGCGTTTAGCTTCGCCACAGTCAAGCGGGTGTCTAGAGAAGATGTTCTCATACTGCTCAACTAGCTCAACAAGCTCTCTCTTTGAATGTAAGCTGGCGTGGCATGAGTCAATGTCAAGATCACCCAAACTGAGGGAACACAACCTGTCATTCAAGTCAGCCTCAGCGGCAACTAGCCCACTAACTGGTACCTGGGCCATGCTCGCCATCTTGCAGGAGTCCTGCTGGAAATCAAGATCCTCCACTGCAAGGCAAGATGAAACAACAGCAACCCTTGAGTTGCATTTCAAAGTTACCGGTTTTGAGGAGAGATTGGTCATCTTCAACAGCACCCACCGATCACCCCACATGGATGTAATCACCCGACCAACAAGAATGTCTCTCAGCCCAGACCCAGAGGTGCAAGGTTCCACAATGATTGTGCTACCTGGAGAGACTGGCACATTGCTGGGAAGCCTGCCCCATACCAGATGCTCACACTGTGGGAGTAGGGTCACAGCACGAGGCAGCTTCACAGCGCCAATCTTGTCAGGAACCTCCTCACCCCTCCATCTGGTGGTGCACGACATCATGTCCAAGAAATGCTCATAGTCAAGGAGCGAGTGCTTGCTCCCCACAGACACAAGCTTCCAATAGTCATCAGAATGTTTCATAACTCGCATCAGGTACTTGAGGACATTGGAGCCGATGATGAGTTCATCACGGTGGCCCGACACTACCAAAACTGGCACAATGCATTTCACACCGTGGACAGTAAGTGTCAAGTCATAAACGCATTTTAGGTGGGTCTGCTTCCCACCACAGCCAACCAGCACAATTCGTTCTGCTGACTGCGGTCCACTCACAAGAGCTCCAGCCTCTCTAAGTGACTTCTCAGCCTCTTCACTCATAGTACAAGCCATGGACCCAGAATCCATCATGCCCCTCAAGTTAACCTTGTCATTCACCGCAACTAGGGTGTAGAACAATTCACTGAATGTAGGCCCTACTGCTGGTCCCTGAACCACGACACGGTATCCATCTGTCATCGTTGAACAGGTGTTGACATAAAGAAGCTCAAGATCTGATTCATCAGGATTGAGGGTATTAGGTTCGTCCCCCACACTGCCCCTCTCCAAGTGTGGGTGATTCAGTTTTCCGAAGGCCAACTCTGCCTCGCGACAGCTCCGGCCTCCCGTCCCTCATGACGACTGTGACAGTCCTTTTTCCAGTGGCCAGGAGCAAAGCATGCAAGACAGAGATTCTCTCTCCTGCAGTGCATGTGAGTGGAATGACCAGCATTGCCACAGACCTGACAATTCTTTTTCAGAAAGGGCCCACGGGTAAAACACTGTGAAGGCAAAGACGCAGATGCAGGGGCTGCAGTCTGCACATTCTGATGTGCCATCATGAGATCCAAGAGGCTGATCAGAGCACGCATGCCAGTCACATCAAAAGCTTGGGTGGTAGTCAAGCCAAGCTCGCAACCAACTGACTGCTGACCAGACTGAGTGGTCACAAGAGATGTTGGAGGCTGTTGGAACTGAGGAGCAGGCATAGGCACTGGGCAAGAAGACACTGATGTCCCAGAAGCACAGGTTGTGGAAACATCAGCTAGAACAGGAGTGAAGCAAGCCGCTGTGGGCGAAAGCTGACAAGCAAGGTTTGAGGCTGTGTGTCGTGCGGCTGCCAGGACACCTCTCCTGACGAAGGAAAAAAAAGTGCACGCTGTTAAAAAAACTGCAGCGAGTCCGTTCAGGCAAACTTGGCATGCTAACATTACAGCTGCGTTCTCGGCTAAAACAAATTAAAAACTTAAATTAGCGAACTCCGCCCTCCACAAAACTTACACCGAACGAGTCTCTTAATAACAAAAAAAAACACGGCGGTTCGGCTGTATTCACATTGCAGCTTGGGGTCTGAACAAACTTTAATTAGCTGAAAGCAACTTGGCAAGTGACTTACCTCCGGCCATGTTGAAAGGAGCTGTGACCGGGGCACACATGCACGCGCCTACGTCACCACGAAGCGCACACACACACGAACACACACAGACTCAGATTACACAGGCGGGAGATTAAAAAGCAAAATGAAATATTTAATTTAAAAAAAAAAAGGTGTTTGGGGTGAAATTCACAAGTATTTAACACATACAGTATGTTACACGTAGCCTTATTTACATATTTAGAAATATTTAGAGTGTATTAAAAGTTCAAAGCAGTGTCTCTGCTGCTATTTTCAACATCTACATAAATGTTCATCCACTATATGCTATAGATTTAGTCTGAACTGAGACCTGAATCAGATCGTCTGAGAAATCACATAGAAACTGAAGAAGGATCAGATGGACGTTTAATAATTAATAAAACTCATTCTTTTGTTTTCCAGTTATGAAGCACAAGATTAAAAGCCACCGGTAGAATCTGTGAAAATATTCCATATGTTAAAAGGTGTTTCTGGGCGCTGGTTTAGCTCAGCGTGTAGAGCAGGCAACCACATGCCTTATTACTAAGCTAGGCTGAAAGACCGCTGCCAGTCCTCCTCCTCAGCCTGGCAGCACAAGTCAAGGTTTTCTCATTTTAACTAATGCTGGGGGGCTCATTCGGCACATCCAGGGCATCTTTTCAGTATCTGGATTCACATACCTGTTGGTGATCAGGAGAAACGGTCACACATAGCTGGTTACTAAGTAAACCCAAGATTTCCCCTGCACGTTCAAATTAAATGAGTGGGTTTGGCAACATCTAACCGATTTAAAAAAGGCATTTCATGGATCGTATGGATTTTTTTCCACAGAAAATAATGCCTATAAAACCTACACAGACCAATGATCGTCTATCGCTAATCTGGTGATTTAGTGGACAGATAAAATATAAACAGATCAAAAATGAAATTAATTATATTGTTTAAGGTATTAATTGTGGTAGGCTCTGTGTTCTAGTAGCTACAAATCCAGGAGCTCAGAATCAAGTGTAAACATTTTATACATTTTGTAAATCACCAAATTAATACACGTACATTCCTGTGACAATGCGATACGCAGTTTGGACTTCAGGGGTTTTAGTAAGGTATTCAGATTAACAAGCTGCACATATAAAACACATTCCCCCACCAGAAAATCTATAATGCACTTAAAACATGCTGTAAATAAAAGAATTGGTGGAAACATGGCGCTACCAGCCCAAACTCTTGGATGGCCTTTCCTTTTCTTTTCGTGTCTTCTGATAGCATTTTAGGAATGTTGGAAAGCCAAAGAGGTTCTGTGTGTGATCAAAAAGGTGTTCTGCTGCAAAAAGGAAGAGCTGCTCAGCCACTGTTTCATTTACAGCAGTTCTTGTTTGTAGTTGCACGATGGATACAATGTTTCAACCACCAATTTTCAAACATCTGACTCCTGAAGACGATCCGTGCTGCAGGAATTTTTTAAACTCATCTTGTCTAAGTTCTGCCACTGTGTCCTCAATAGCAGGCTTCCACTCAACACACCCATAACAATCTGAATGTGCAGGCTTCTGCCTCACACCTTCCCACTTTTAATTCTATTTTCTAAATGTATAAACACAAAGTCAAATCATGTTCCAATGACTAACAGTTCCATTGAGTTCTGCCTTGGAAAGAGCATGGCTACTGCTTCACAATCTGCCTGCCAACCTCTCTCAGCTTTGTTTTCCAGTTACAGAGAACATTGATGATAATACGAACAAGCTCTACTTTCTCCTTAGCTTTGTTCTTTTCTTTTTACTCAAGACAAACAAGAGGTTTGGGGGTACTGCCTCACAGGATGGCGAATACTCCATGGGAAGCGGTGTCAGAGATGGTTTTTGGCCGGATGGACATTATGTTGCAGAGCTCTTGAAGTGGAAACTATCCTGGGATGGTATACGTAAATGTATTCATAACATAGACAGCAGCTGTGCCTCTCTTGGTGGAACAGATACATCAGCATGCAGAAGTGTGTCTAAAGGGGAACATAGTCTGTATCCCACTGGACTTATTTCACTTTTTACATAATTTCATTACATTTTATTTATATAGGGTCAAAGTTAAAGACTTTCCAATAACAGAGAAAACCCTAAGAATCAAACAACCCCACTTAACATTTTTCTGTGTAATTACTCCTGATAGCTGCTACCTACCTGGTGAAAACAGAAAAATGCAAAATGAATTTTCTGAACATGAGACTTGCCAAAGTCCATCCACACTGGACATCCAATGTTCTGAGGCCTGAAAAACGATGCAGGAGTTCATCTCATCCAGGTGACTTCGGATTAATCCGAGATTTTCTCTACGGCAAAACCACAAAAAAGCATCTGACCAATTTAGAAGTGGTTCACATATCATATGACTCTTCCCCTGAACATGATTACCATGACACCTGCACCAGACATGTTATCAAATGGTGATTGAAAATCTATAATAAAAAACCCCATAACAAAATATAACAGTAACACCCAACACTGTGAGAGATGATTATGATAATTATTTTGTAGCTGAGTCCATGGTCAGTGCTGCTGTTTATCTCTAAGATGAAACTTGAAACTGCATCCATTTAAACACTGAAGCTTACTGTCACACATCCTAATAAATTAGACGAGGAAATTGCTTTACTTTCTTGGTCAAGTCAAATTAAATTGAATGATGGAACAGGTGTTCTTTATGCATGTCCTGTGTTTGAGCAGCTGCAGTTCCAGCACAGGGCTCGCAAAATTTCAAAATCCCTGGTAGCCCTTCGGGCAGGGACTCTTCAGTTTGTGTAACCCAAAATAAATTTAAGTAGCCCGAATAAAAAAGAGAGCAATTTTTTGATTGATGTTTTGTTTCCTGTTTTGTTTCCGTTACAATATTATACATTAAAGTATAATATTGTAACGGAAACAAATTAAACATTGTATAAAATTAAACATTGTATAAAAGTTACAATCATCAACTCAAATACTTGGTTCTAATTGAACAGAAATTTCTATGCACTTGTAAGAACTGTGTAGAACATGAATCAGTCTGTGACAGGTCCTGAATTTGAAATTTCCACTGAAGTCACGGGTAAGAGATAAGTGAAACCAAGATCTAGGACATTTTTTTTTAAGTTTGCAAAGACTGCTAAATTTTGCCAGTGGTAGTTCACTCTTTGCAACATAGTACGCTGTTCTAAACAGATTTTTCAGGTTTATTTTTAGTATGTTCTTTGCAATTGGTGTTTGTTCTGGGAAAGATATTGCAGACTGAGCAATAATGCATTTCTTGCATTTCTCATGGGTTCTAATGGGGGTCTTTCTTAAAATTACTGGTCCCAGTAACAAAGGCGCTTGTCGACTCAGAAATCGAGGGAAAACCAACAACACACCCGGCAGAACATTATGTTATTTACAGGGGTGCACATAAGTGGTCCGCAGGTGCGCATTTGTTGTCAAAATAAAAGACGCGCACCAGATAAGAAGTTGCAACGTGCGTTTGCGTACATATAAAAGGCACTGTTTTTGTCCGCTAGAGTGGGATTTTCACGGCATATTCTGCACCACATCTCTGTGTGTTCATCATTTGTTTGAAGCCAGCTCACCTCCTGCAACCACTTTTCCGAGAATACGCGCTTCTTTTGCGGTTCGGACTCCTCCTGACATTTCTTTGGAGGTGGAGGAACACCAAAGTAATTGCTTAAAGGAGCTTCTTCGACATCTTTAAGAGTTCTAAACAAATGTCTGTCCTCCTCCAGAAAATCTGGAGGTGCGCGTTGCAACTTCTTATCTGATGCGCATTTTTTTTTTTTTTTTTTTTTTTTTTTTTTTTTTTTGACAGCGAATGTGCACCTGCAGACCACTTATGTGCACCCCTGGTTATTTAGCTTGTCATATTCCAGCCACAGAAATTCTTTTGTCCATGAAACCATAAAGATGCACTTTCTTTTTCCCTCATTGTCTGATTTGTCATAACTTTTCCGTTTTGTGGTCGGCTTTTATTTGGCTGTCACTTCTTCACCCTGACTTGTCTTATTTGGCTCAGCAGAGCTAAAATATATATCCTGCTGCTTTTACACACGCACTCACATAACGGTCAGCGATTCTCTGCGCAATTCAATTCAATTTCAATTCAATTCAATTTTATTTATATAGCGCCAAATCACAACAACAGTCGCCTCAAGGCGCTTTATATTGTACAGTAGATAGCACAATAATAAATACAGAGAAAAACCCAACAATCATATGACCCCCTATGAGCAAGCACTTTGGCGACAGTGGGAAGGAAAAACTCCCTTTTAACAGGAAGAAACCTCCGGCAGAACCAGGCTCAGGGAGGGGCGGGGCCATCTGCTGCGACCGGTTGGGGTGAGAGAAGGAAAACAGGATGAAAGACATGCTGTGGAAGAGAGACAGAGATTAATAACAGATATGATTCGATGCAGAGAGGTCTATTAGCACATAGTGAGTGAGAAAGGTGACTGGAAAGGAAAAACTCAATGCATCATGGGAATCCCCGGCAGCCTACGTCTATTGCAGCATAACTAAGGGAGGATTCAGGGTCACCTGGTCCAGCCCTAACTATATGCTTTAGCAAAAAGGAAAGTTTGAAGCCTAATCTTGAAAGTAGAGATAGTGTCTGTCTCCCGAATCCAAACTGGAAGTTGGTTCCACAGAAGAGGGGCCTGAAAACTGAAGGCTCTCCCTCCCATTCTACTTTTAAATACTCTAGGAACAACAAGTAGGCCTGCAGTGCAAGAGCGAAGTGCTCTAATAGGGTGATATGGTACTACAAGGTCATTAAGATAAGATGGGGCCTGATTATTTAAGACCTTGTATGTGAGGAGCAGGATTTTGAATTCAATTCTGGATTTAACAGGAAGCCAGTGAAGGGAAGCCAAAACAGGAGAAATATGCTCTCTCTTTCTAGTCCCTGTCAGTACTCTTGCTGCAGCATTTTGGATTAGCTGAAGGCTTTTCAGCGAGTTTTTAGGACTTCCTGATAATAGTGAATTACAGTAGTCCAGCCTGGAAGTAATAAATGCATGAACTAGTTTTTCAGCATCACTCTGAGATAGGATATTTCTAATTTTAGAGATGTTGCGCAAATGGAAGAAAGCAGTCTTACATATTTGTTTAATATGTGCGTTGAAGGACATGTCCTGGTCAAAAATGACTCCAAGGTTTCTCACAGTGTTACTGGAGGCCAAGGTAATGCCATCCAGAGTAAGAATCTGCTTAGATACCATATTTCTAAGATTTTCAGGGCCGAGTACAATAACCTCAGTTTTATCTGAATTAAGAAGCAGAAAGTTAGCGGCCATCCAGGTCTTTATGTCTTTAAGACATTCCTGCAGTTTAACTAATTGGTGTGTATTACCTGGCTTCATGGATAGATAGAGCTGCGTGTCATCTGCATAGCAGTGAAAATGTATGCTATGTCTTCTAATGATGCTGCCTAGGGGAAGCATGTATAATGTAAATAGAATTGGTCCTAGCACTGAACCCTGTGGAACACCATAATTGACCTTAGTGTCTGAAGAGGACTCTCCATTTACATGTACAAATTGGAGTCTATTAGATAGATATGATACAAACCACTGCAGTGCAGTACCTGTAATACCTACAGCATGTTCTAATCGCTCTAATAGGATATTATGGTCAACAGTATCGAATGCAGCACTGAGGTCTAGCAGGACAAGCACAGAGATGAGTCCACTGTCAGAGGCCATAAGAAGATCATTTGTAACCTTCACTAAAGCTGTTTCTGTGCTGTGATGAGCTCTGAAACCTGACTGAAACTCTTCAAATAAGCCATTCCTCTGCAGATGATCAGTTAGCTGTTTGACAACTACTCTTTCAAGGATTTTTGATATGAAAGGAAGGTTGGAGATTGGCCTATAATTAGCTAAGACAGCTGGGTCTAGAGATGGCTTTTTAAGTAAAGGTTTAACTACAGCCACCTTGAAGGCCTGTGGTACATAGCCGATTATTAGAGATAGGTTGATCATATTTAAGATCGAAGAATTAATTAATGGCAGGACTTCTTTGAGCAGTTTTGTAGGAATGGGGTCTAAAAGACACGTTGATGGTTTGGAGGAATTAATTATTGAAGTTAACTCAGAAAGATCAATTGGAGAAAAAGAGTCTAACTTAACATTGATGGTACTAAGAGTAGCTGCACTGTAAAAAAGAAAATGTTGAGAAAACGTAAAATTTCAAGGCAACATGATGCAAGAGATTTTTGAGTTTTCTCAACTTTTGCCAACTGTTGTTGACTTAACTAAGATTTACAAGTTCTGCCAACTTGGATCTTCTTGTTCACCTAATTAGGATAATCCTGTAAGTCTAACGAAGAAATTCTGGTTTCAATGCCATGTATTTCTGCCTTCACCAAACACAGATATTCTTGTTGAGTAATCATGCAATTCTTACTCCAGTGAGTTGAAAATTTACCTATATAAACAAAGGAAAATGTATGTTGTTATTATACTTGAAAAAACACTTAATAAATAGATATAGAATAAAACAAAGCACAATTCAATGTTATCTAAAAGCTTATTTATTTTGTTCAACAGTCTTTTCAGTACATTTCAGAATGTCATGGGTAGCAGGGTGAATTTCTGTTTAAAAAAAACAAAAAGAAAGAAAGAAAAGAAATAACAAACAAACAAAAACATGTTGCCAGTTTCTTTTGGGTGCTTTGAGCACCCCAGCAGAGACGTCAAAATTCCAGAGTCCAGAACCAAAAAAGAAAAGTGTCCAGCAACTTAATAATTCATGCACACACACCCTGACCGTCTTGTAAAAGCTGAACATAACTATTGCACATTAAATAGGGTAGTGCCACAAACGATTGCCTATGTACCCAGACATTGATATTTTACACAGGCTTACTATAATGAACTATGGAAGTTAAAAGTTATTAGAAATGTTACCATCAATGAAGAGGAAACTAACACTATAACAAATCTTTTACAATACTACAAGACAAATTTTCACCATATATTCTCAACAATACAGATTCATCTGACTAAAATTTACATTTCGAATAATGATTTATCCACTTCGCCTTCATATTGTCCGACCAGGCCAAAATAAGATGGCCTGAATTGCTTCAAAGGTAAAACTCATCTGCTTTGAATAATCAATGTTGAGGGCATACAGAAGGCCAAAGAGGTGTGCCAGGGCAGTAGAGAGATCTGGAATGTTATGTAGCACAATGTCCCCTTCCAACACAACTGCATGTTCTCGCACAGACGTATCAGCATCGTCATCTTGTAGGATGGTGAGGATGGCAACTGATGCACCGTTCAACACTGGTTCCAAAATGTCAGTGTCCTGAAGAAAAGTAAAATATGAATTATTGAAAGCTAAGAAAAACTAAAGACAAAACAAATTTCTAAAGATTTTAACTTTAACCTCTATACCATGCTGGTCGTTTGACCCATGGAGGTTTTAAGAAGAAAAAGCTTATTTTCTTTTAATTAATGCCACCTTGTGAGTTTTGTACAAAAATATTTTCTGCTATGGAACAACCACTAACAATGCCCAGCTGCTGCTCAGCAGAAAAAAAGGAGTGAGAGTTATGACAACTGCAATCCCCACTATAAAATTATCTGGACTGCACTGAGAAAGTGTACATTTCCATTTTGGATAAACTCATCCTCTAAAAACATCTCATAGCAATTAGTTTTACTTGCATTACTTTTTTGTACTTACTAAGCACTTCAGGAAAACCTCTGTTGCATCTTCTCTTGAGGAAAATGGGCAGGCCTCTCAGTGCCCGTTGGACACAGTGTTGGATGTCTAAAGAGTATTCAGTGGAAAACAAGAATTTCAATTAGTGAAGTAACATGGTGTACTATACACAATGCAAAATCAGAACTCTCATAGTAATGAAAGTAAAGCACAGGTCAGACCCAGCAACACGCAAAATGTACAACCCCCCCCCCCCCAAAAAAACCCAACAACAACACCATGTTAACAATTTTACTTTCATTTTACAAATTAAATAAAATACTGCCAAATAAGAACAAAGCAATGACTCATGACATTCATTTTTACTGACATGTCCACTGATGTGTTTTGTTTGAAGCCAACATCTTTTTCAGTTTCTGTTAAGAGAAAAGTATACTCTCTTCTAAAAATGTCAGATAAAGGAGCACTTCACTCACCTGTTCATCAAGTTTATCCAGGAGGTCTTCCATCTCCTCACCAAGAGCTCCCTTCTTAGACCAGTACAGTTTCAGCAGGCCAGGCACAAATTTGTCAAGGGATGCATTGAAGGTCCCCAGGAGGTCTTTGCTTGTGATCCGATGAAATTTTCAGATATCTAAACAATACATTCACCAAAATATTGTCATTTATTCAGCACAGAAAATTCCTGGGTAGCTGTCTTGGACAGTCTGCACCATGTTATATGCCTGACTGTGTTATCAAAAGCAAAACCTACTTCAAAAATCTCTCATGAATACGTCTTTTGCACAGGAATAGAAACACCCCCCACAAAACCCAGTATCAATATGAAAATACATATTATGTTCTAAGTTGCACCAAAATCTGTGACCAATCAGATTCTGTGACCTGCCTTAGTATTCTTTCCCTAACAATCTCAGACTATAGAAGTCCTATTTCTAGCACAAAAAGAAAAAAAATACGTGCTAAGTCAAAATTATGAGATTGCCTTTCTGTTTCACAATTTCGATTTAGCATGGGGACTCTTGTACTGGCAGAAATGTTCAGGGTAAGGATTTCAATATAACACTGGCAAGGGCCTTGACTGGAGTGGTAGCACAAGATAATAAAGTTGGCCAATGCATTACCCCAGCAAATACCGTACTACTTCAATATAAGTATAAATCATGCCCAATTAGAATAATAATTAAATTATAAATAAATTAGGACAGTCTTACCTCCTCAGAGGAAAACAGTGCAGGTCATCTCTCCTGGACCTCAGATACCATAGGCTGACACTCCACGACCTCTCTCCGCCTGAGAGAAAATGTTTGCAATAATGAAACATTTCAATATAATGTAGAGAAAAAAAACGAGAAAAAAAAGTTACGGATCAGACTCCCCGATCCTTACTGCGCATGTGCAAAGTCGGACCGTACAGATCGCGTCTACCCGTGGAATTGTACATAAAATCAATACTCCACCAACAAAAAGGCTCTCAAAACAATACAATACTTTTCCACAGCTTTGAAGGATGGGTCAGGTGTATCCTTCGTGGCCCACCCTATGCCAGAATTCATAGCGCGGCCCAGCCGATTCTAGTTTCAAACAATGGCGGCAGCCACTTAGTTTTAATATTACTCTTATTACTCTTTCTGGGTCACAAAGTAAACTTTTAAGATATTTTCAGGCGAGAATGTAGCTGTGTAAATTTCAAATATCTCCTCAGTTTATTAAGACAACACATTTTTGCAAAAATGCTTCTACGTTTTCGGAGAAGTCTGTTACCACCAGCTTCGATAGCTAGCTGGGGATTCAAGGCTCGCTAGAGCAGCGAGAACAGCGAACTCCTGGCATATCATTTTCAACCCCCCCGCGCGGTCCTTCGCTAGCTTAAACATGATATATAAGTCCCTTAGATGACTTAAATATGTTATTGTTTGGCTTTTTTTCAGTGCTTTACTCGTTCCACCCTCCTGGGTCCTCAGGAGGATGCAGCCTAGCGCTTGTAGAAAATCCTAATAACAGATGTCGTTAGCTTACCTGCTAGGGCAAATGGCCGGCAGCTCCCGCACCTGTCCAAAAAATGGTCAAATAATACACTCCAACTTCAGACCAGGTAAATCCGTAATGGTCGAAAAATTGTAATTTTCATCCAACTTTGGCCACGTTTGTTCAAATTTTCTTAGCAGGTTTTCAGTTCAGAACACATCGACAAACCACTATCACACAGTCTGCTCAGACTCGTTTGGTCTAGTTCAAACTTATTCAGACCACGACGTGTGCCAGTCACCTACGGGGTTTCCCACCGGTTCCCAACTCGACTCAAAACTCTACTCAAAAGTTGATAATCTTTGTTATGCTCGCTAGAAAATCTTAGTTAGGACAACAATGGAAGAAATTTGTTGGGCAGACAAGCTATTTTAGGTTGTAAATGGAAAGTTTTATTTCTAAGTCAGTTTAATTTGAAAACTTTACTCAAATCAACAATTACTAGTTATCGTTTTTACAGTGTGTAGATAATATTACATCTGTGGGATGATTATTGGTAATTTTTTCTCTAATGATAAAAATTTTATTAGTGAAGAAGTTCATGAAGTCATTACTAGTTAACGTTAAAGGGATGGTTGGCTCAGTAGAGCTCTGACTTTTTGTCAGCCTGGCTACAGTGCTGAAGAGAAACCTGGGGTTGTTCCTATTTTCTTCAATCAGTGACGAATAGTAAGATGTTCTGGCTTTGCGGAGGGCTTTCTTATAAAGCAGCAAACTATTTCTCCAGGCTAAATGATGATCCTCTAAATTTGTGACACGCCATTTCCTCTCCAGCTTACGAGTTATCTGCTTTAGGCTACGTGTTTGAGAATTATACCACGGAGTCAGGTACTTCTGATTTGAGGCCTTAGTTTTCACAGGAGCTACAGTATCCAGAGTCGTACGTAGTGAGGAGGTAAAATTATTAACAAGATAATCGACCTCTGTTGGAGTAGCGTTCAGATAGCTGCTCTGCTCTATGTTGGTACAGGGCATTGAAGATGATAACAGTGGGTGGATTATATTCTTAAACTTAGTTACAGCACTTTCAGAAAGACATCTACTTTGATAAAGTCTACTCTCCACTGCTGTGTAATCAATTATTGTAAATGTAAATGTTATCAGGAAATGATCAGACAGCAGAGGGTTTTCAGGAAACACTGTTAAATGTTCAGTTTCTATGCCATATGTTAAAACAAGATCTAGAGTGTGATTAAAGTGGTGGGTGGGTTCTTTTACATTTTGAGAGAAGCCAATTGAGTCTAATAACAGATTAAATGCCATGTTGAGGCTGTCATTTTTAGCATCTACATGGATGTTAAAATCACCCACAATAATTATTTTATCTGAGCTGAGCACTAAATCAGATAAAAAGTCTGAGAAATCAGAGAGAAACTCTGTGTAAGGCCCAGGTGGACGATAGATGATAACAAGTAAGACTGGTTTCTGAGTTTTACAGCTGGGGTGGACGAGGCTAAGCATCAGGCTTTCAAATGAATTAAAAGTCTGTCTGGGTCTTTCGTTAATTAATAGGCTGGTGTGAAAAATTGCTGCCACACCGCCCCCTCGGCCTGTGCTTCGAGATTTCTGGTAGTTAGAATGACTCGGGGGTGTTGATTCATTTAAACTAACATACTCATCCTGCTGCAACCAGGTTTCTGTAAGGCAGAGTAAATCGATTTGTTGATCAATTATTAAGTCATGTACTAACAGAGACTTGGAGGAGAGAGACCTAATATTTAATAATCCACATTTCACTGTTTTACTCTTTGGTTCAGATGTGGATACTGTATTGTTCTTTCTTTGGGATTTTTTATGTTTAAGTTGTTTATTGCTGGTTTTTAGTTTGTTTTTTGTCTGTTTGGGAGCTGACACAGTCTCAATGGAGATGGGTTTTTGGGGGGGTAGCAGGAGGAGAGAAGCTGCAGAGAGGCGTGTAAGACTGCAACTCTGCTTCCTGGTCCCAACTCTGGATAGTCATATTTTGGGGGGTTTAATAAATTGGTCCATATTTCTAGTAATGAGAGCTGCTCCATCCAAAGTGGGATGGATGCCGTCTCTCCTAACAAGGCCAGGTTTCCTCCAGAAGGTTTGCCAATTATCTATGAAGCCCACATCGTTTCTGGGACACCACTCAGACAGCCAGCAATTTAAGGAGAACATGCGGCTAAACATGTCACTCCTGGTCTGATTGGGGAGGGGACCAGAGAAAACTACAGAGTCCGACATTGTTTTGGCAAAGTTACACACCGATTCAATATTGATTTTAGTGACCTCCGATTGGCGTAACCGGGTGTCATTACTGCCGACGTGAATTATGATCTTACTGTATTTACGTTTACCCTTAGCCAGCAGTTTTAAATTTCCTTCAATGTCGCCTGCTCTGGCCTCTGGAAGACAATTGACTATGGTTGCCGGTGTCTCTAGCTTCACATGTCTGAGAACAGAGTCACCAATTACCAGAGCTTGACCCCCGGCGGGTGTGTCGCCGAGTGGGGAAAAACGGTTAGACACATGAACAGGTTGGTGGTGTACCTGGGGCTTCAGTTTAAGACTATGCTTCCTCCTCACCGTCACCCAGCCGCCCTCTTTCCCCAGCTGCTTGGGGTCTGCCAGGGAACAGCTAGCGGGGCCTACGCTATCTTCGGCTGCACCAGCTACAGGGGCCTGGCTAGCTACGGGTGAATGAAGGGTGCGAAGCCGAGTCTCCAATTCAGTAATCCTGGCCTCCAGAGCTGCAAATATGCTACATTTATTACAGGTATCATTACTGCTAAAGGAGGCTGAGGAGTAACTAAACATCTGACACAATGAGCAGGAAAGTGCTGGAGGGACAGGTGAAGTAGCCATGGTGTTAACGAGTCGGCTACGAGCTAAGCTAAGCTAGCGAAACAGTAAAGAGACAGTGAGTGAACACTTTGGCTATAAATTAGGTAGTGAGTACACAGAAAGGGTGATTCAGATGAAGCACGTTAAGATTATACTATGAAAAAGGGATGTATCAAAAGATTTAAATTAAATTGCTAAGCAGAAAAGCTACTCAGAAACACCACTGTGTTTGAGCAGGAACAGGAAGTGATACTCTACCACAAAGCGAGGGAACACCAAGTGACAGCGCCACCAAGAGTCAACCTCTCACATGTTTAAGCTTGCTGTGGGAGATTTCACTTGTCAGGTTTGAATAGTAAGCTAATGAGTGATAAGACGATGTCAGAGGAATTGGTGCGCAATTAATCGTCACTCACCAATCAGTGCTGCCGCTCTCTATACACAGTTCGCGCAATCGCAAAGTGAAAGCAAAAAACAAGCGCAAATTCAAACGCGATTTCAATATGTCACATATTGGCGGTGGCTCATCGATGCCAATGACATAATTACCCAGCTACATTTCCGAAAGAATGCAAAAGCATTGACATATATTTTTCCTTCCTATGATAGCCCGACGGGCAGGGCTGAGATAGATTTTGGTAGCCCGACTGGAAAATTCGCTAGCCCCGGGAGGTCGGGCTAGCGATTTTGCGAGCACTGCAGCAGATTAGAACCAAGTATAACAAATATAAAAGGAGTTTAAACAAAGACTTAATCTGTGCTCAAAACTTGATATGAGGTCAGAAAGTACAGTGTAGGTGTTCTGTTTTAGGATGATATATTCATAGACAATAAAATAAAATAGTTGTACAATTGTTTGCTGCTGAAATGTAACAAAAATCAATCATAGAGTAACATATAAGAATCGATGT
The DNA here is from genome assembly GCF_001858045.2 of Oreochromis niloticus. Taxonomy (NCBI): domain Eukaryota; kingdom Metazoa; phylum Chordata; class Actinopteri; order Cichliformes; family Cichlidae; genus Oreochromis; species Oreochromis niloticus. The sequence continues at coordinate 2,399,622 of NC_031965.2, forward strand.
CTACTACTGATACTCATTAGGGAAACGCAAAGACATTAAGCACAACTGAAGCACTTGACTCTCCCAGCAGAGGGATCCAGAAATGGTGATGCTATTTTCTGGAAAACTTGTGGGACACCGTTTGTAAACTGAAACATGCTGAAATTAACAGCAACATTTTTCCACATTTCGCTCAAAACCTTACAAAAACATGTGTTTTTGAGTCCCTTTTACAACATTTAGCAAAATATTTGTAACTTTTTATATTTAAAACACTATTTTAAATGTTAATCTAAATGTTACGGGAAACTAAATATTTAGCTAACATGCAAATTTATTGTACGGATCAATGGAAATACCAAAAAAAAAGCTTTACGAAAACCTCCGGCGCTAAAGACTTGAGGTTTTGAGCTAAATGTGGAAAAATGTTGCCGTTAATTTCAGCATGTTTCAGTTTACAAACGGTGCCCCATAAAAACTGATTAGTCAGCAGTCTGTGATTTCACACCTGTTGATCTGTAATCTGGAACCTAGCCTTATCCAGAGCAGGTTAAGTCTAAGGCACAGGTTACCATGGTGATTGAACCACCTTCGTGGGACAAAAAACCCAGAGTTAACCCTTCAGTACTTACTGTGGAGCTCGTTCAACATACTCAGGATGTCTTTCTGACACTTGATCTGGATAAACGGTCACATGCTGGTTATAAACTCACTAAGTTAACCCAGAGTTTCCCTTCACATTTACATGGAAGGGGTGAACCTGACCAATCTAAGAGGGGTGTTTCACAGATCATGTGACTCTTCTTCCACAGAAAATGATTCCTATTCATGCTAAACTACTTTAGAGATGTTGTTAAATGGTGATTAAAATTCTTTAAAGAACAAAAACACTATAGCAGTAAAATACAAGACTGTTGTAACAAGGACAAGGGATGATTAATTCATTAATCGTTTCTGGTGATGTCGTGCATGGAGCAGTAAAATAAATAATTTAATTCCAGTTAATTATTTTATTGAAAAGCCACGCTTTCAGTGATGCTGTTTATCTCTAAGGTGACGGCTGCAAATTAGAGCCCTGAAACTTAAAACTGAATCCATTTAACCATTAAAGCTTACACAGGCTGATAAAGGACACGTGGAAATCACTTCAGCTGTTCTTGATTTGTGTGTTCTGTGTTCTGGTAGCTGCACTTCCACAGTCAAAGAGAATTAGCAGCAGATTAGAATGACGCAACAGTTTGATAGATTTTCTGAATCGCAAAGTTAATCCACACCCACTCACGTGATCTGATGCACAGTTTGCGCTTCATTCAGTGATTTAGTAACAAGCTGCATATATTAAACGTATTCCTACAGCAGTGAAGCTACGAGAACATGTGCTGTGAATAAAACAGTCGGTGACAACATGGCTGACTTCAAACTGGGAACATAGCCTTCTATGAAGTGTATATTAACACTTATAGAACAATACCATTGTTGTAAAATTCTTTGTAGTCAGCAACCACTGACCAATCAAGTCTCCAAAACATCACCTGTACAAGAGACTAAAGTTATATTAATAGTGTTTCTGTTTCCCAAATGAGCATCATTAATCAATACAGATTCTTAGCTGAAGCTTTCATCCATTCATTTATTAATTAACTTCACCCCCGCACAGAAGACCCCCCCCCAACGATCGGGTGGTGATACTATCCCCAGACAGTGTGTGGAGATCCCTTGCCAGGATCAACAAACACAAAGCCCCAGGTCCTGACAACATCCCGGGATGAGCACTGAGGGACTGCTGCAGGATTCACTCATCGGTGGTGAGAGAAGGAAGACAGGATGAAAGACATGCTGTGATTCCCTAGCAACTCATTCACAACTGGATCTGCTGGGGATCAGCACCTCGCTGTGTAACCGGCTGCTGGATTTCCTGACAGGAAGACAGCAGACAGTATAGGTCAGCAGCAACCCCTCCAGCACAAGAACACTGAACACAGCGGCTCCCCAAGGATGTGTGCTGAGCCCCCTGCTCTGCTGACCCACGACTGCACACCATCACAGCTCCAACCTCTTCATCAAGTTTGCAGACGACACAACTCTAGAAGGTCACATCAGCAACAAACATGACACAGGAGTGAAGTTAACCATCTGGCCGAGTTGTGCAGCAACAACAACCTGTCCCTGAATGTGGAGAACACTAAGGAGATCATCATAGACTTCAGGAGAACTCACACTCTGCACACCCCACTAACCATCAAAGGTGCTGCTGTGGAGAGGGTAAGCAGCACCAAGTTCCTGGGTGTGCACATCTCAGAAGATCTCTCCTGGTCCAAAAACACAGCATCACTGGTCAGCAAAGAACAACAGTGACGCCTCAAACTTCCTCCGCAAACTGAGGAGAGCAAGAGCCTCAACCCCCAATATGAGCACCTTCTAAAGAGGCACCATTGAGAGCATCCTCACCAGCTGCATCACTGTGTGCTGTGGCTCCTGCACTGGGTCCTGCTGGAAAAAGTTACAGCGGGTAGTGAGAGCAGCGGAGAGGATCGTGGGTACTTCTCTTCCCTCCCTCCAGGACATCTACTGCCTCATCCCGAAATCCCTCTGCATCACAGGTGACTCCACTCATCCGTCCAACAGCAAATTTTAATATTAATTTAACATGAAAACTCAGTTATAACCTGTTAGGCTCTCCCATGTCTTACTGATATAGTTGTGCTTTGTATGTGTGTGATAAGTGTGTTACATGATATGTCTTTAACTCACACAACTGGCCTGTTTCGCCAGCTTTCATTCCTGCCTTTAAATAAACTAAACTTTACTAATATATTAGCACTTTAAGTGTTTTGGTCAGTAAGACTGGATCAAACACATTCATTCACCAATGTATGAATATGTATCTATTAACTACTGGACAGTCCTTTTCCTCTCACACCGATTTATCTGCATCAACTCTTCATTTTTTTCAATATTATCGTTTACACTTACTTTGAAAAATCAGCTGCTTACATGTTGTGACAATAATCAATATCATTGATAACTTTATTGTAAATGCACCCTGGGGAAAACCTAGGTTACCTTAACAAGTTGAAATCCAGCATCATGTGATTATTGGTCCTCAGTGTTAATGCTAAGGTATACCATTAAGTGAATCCACATAACAGAAACATATCCCGGCTACACTGAACTCATTTTGTTCCTTTGATGGGGCAGAGTTGTTACAGGACTACAAAAAGGACGAGTCACAAACAGGGACACACAGACGTGGTAACAAAGGAGATTCATACAAATACAACTAAGAATCTGTTTATTTTAAACTAACTTTGTTGCCAGTGACATAAGTGAGCGCATGAGTGCAGACATGGTGTATGCCATGTTCTTCATGAGAGAAACCAATAAGCAGCCAAAATCCAAAGAAGGTATCTCAGGGCGGAAAGCTACCCAGCAACTAAGCTCTAAGGGCTTTTTTTTAGAGCGCTGGCACACAGAGCCCAGGTGTTGTCAGTGTTACTGATGAGAAACATGCCACACCTCCTCTCTGCGCCTGCAGAAAAGAACTGCCACACACAGGGCCGAGTGGATCAGCACAACATACAAAGTGAAAATTGTGAAAATTAGCCATTTTTCATGTAGACGGGGGGAGTAGGGGATATTGGACCTTTGTTGTAAAATATACACAAAGTGTATTTAAAAGTATTAGGGTTAGAAACCTAAAGACTTACTTCTACTGGAAGCTGAATTGCCTTCTACACTGAATGGGTAACCAAATTCCATTGATGCTCTCGATCGTGACATTTCAGGTCATGTACACTGTTTACTCCAATCACCTCCAGTCCAGCCATGCATAGCTGGATATGCTCAAGTGGGATGAAGAACTTTGCACATTTTGTGGTAAAAAGAAAGGTGAGGCTAATCACTGAGCTTCTCGATGTTTTTGCAAATGTGTTTATCAGAACTGTTTTTATTAAGTTTCTCGAAGAAGCTTCTTGGATGAGACGTGAAACGACTCCAGGAAACTTAAAGAAGTCCAGTCGCTTTCTTTCCATGTATTTAATGGTTTTATAATTCTTTTCAGCCACCTTACGTTCTTATTACACTCTACAGAGTTGATCCTCTTACCCGTGAACCCAAAGGCTCTTAGAAGAGCCACCGTTTCTGTTCTCTGCTGCTCTGGTCTATTCTTTTCTCTTCCATCTTATTCTCTTCCCAATATTTTTATCCTGTTTTATCCCTGCAAATTTCTACATCTCTTCCCTTCACTTTTCTCTCTCGTTGTTTCGCTCTTTTTCAGTGGTTTTTTTGTGTTTTTTAATGGAACAGGTGTCAAAGGTTATAATCATTTTTGCTGGAAGACTGTGATGCTTCTCTTTTATTGTTCTCTCTCTTTCTCTGTGTGTGTTGGTGGGGTATGAAGATGCTCTTTGATGGTATGCTAGCTTTGTTTTAGTCAAGTATGCTATGAGAAAGATCATTTAGCAAGAAGTCAAAAGTGCCGTTTTTTTCCCTTTAACTCACAGTTGACATTCCCTCCTGAAAGAAACACAATGATAAGGTGAGGCGACACTGGAAGCATGAACTGAATACCGCCGTAGAGGAAGTAACGACAACAAAAGGTTCTTTCAGCTTGTCCTAGCATAATTCCTTAAGCGTTTGGGCCCTGTCCTTAGAGCTTTTAAAACAAGCCAAATTATTCTTCTGACTCACTGAAGTTAAAAAATGTTAGAGCCATTTTATGGGCTTTTGTTGATTGTCTGTTAGAAGGCCATTGTGATATATTCAGAGCAGCGGAAAATGAAGAAGGGAATGTGTATTTCATTTTACTGGTATGCAGAACCTCCGTGTTCTTCGGGTGCTAAAAACTTTCTTTTGATGCTTTCATGTGGCAGTTATGTCATGTGAAAAGAAATTAAAGAAATATTCCTGATTGATCTGGTGTGCTGTGTAACCGAAGTGTGTGCACTGTTTGTACTCAGCCGGGAGCTGACAAGGAAAAAAATGTTTTCGGTCATGAACAACCGCAGACAGCTAGCATGTTGCTGTTCGCTGGCTATGGAAAGACACGAATGACAAAAGTTCATAAAGTTACACGATGGAACATACTGAAGATATGATTTGGTGTCATGTTCAATTCATTGTGGTGTGAGTAGAGATGAGCATGTGTCCTTCTGCTGCTCATTCAGGGTTTGTACTATTTATGAACTTTATGTTCTGGGATGAAAACACTGCAGCAAGATGACATCAGCGTAACCCAACACAAACCTAACCAGTGTGTTTTTAAAGCTTTTTTTAATATAATTTTAATATAATTCATTTTTAATGTATTTAATTAATTTAATTAATTTGTCCTTTGACAGCCTGCAATAAGTTATTGTGATTAAAGTGCTACTACTTTAGAAGCTGCCAATCAGATTACTTTTCTTTTTACGTCTGGCAGGAGGTTCAGGCTGCTGAGGTCACGGACAAACAGACTCAAGGACGGCTGTTAGCACCTGATTGGCTACCTCCCTGGACTTTTCGGAGGGGGTAACAACAATAACAATAATAATTTTTAAATTTACAACAAGGTGCAAGAATGATAATTAATGTGCAATAATAACAATGTGCAATGCACACACACACTTCTTCTTTTTATTATTATTATTTTATTCAATGACAATAAAGAGTTATCTCTTATCTCTAAAAAAGAAAATCTTTTTCATAAAAGTAACTAATAACGAACTGAACTCTCACAGCTGCTCTGGATGCTAGCACAGGCTCGAAATGTATGAAAAAGTGCCCAAAGATACCATAAAATAATAAATATTTTATTTATCTTTCTCTTTCTGTTCGTTCAAAGAGAGTGGTCAGGACCCATTACACCTCCATGGCTGTTCACCACAGCATCAGCTGATGGACGAATCTACACACTGGAGTCAAACAGCAAAGACAAATAAATCTAAATCTCCAAATATAATATAAATATAAATAAATCTCCAGTCTGCAGAGTAACATATCCTTGGGCAAGATGCTGAACCCCACATTACTATCCAATGTGTTTATAGAAAGCAAACACAAAGTGCTTTTATGAGTGTGTGTGAATGGGTGAATAAGGCATGTTAGATAAGCTAGAGATAAGCCAATTCATTTACAATAATTCATATGCAAAGGTAATTTGAAGAGTCTCAGTTAAAGGAACTAAAAATGGGAATGTAGACGAAATATTAGCCCCCAAAAGAAAAAGGGTTGAGAGTTTGAGAAATCTTCTCCAAGTTTAGTTCATTAGTTACTGCCTAAAAATTTCTCCGCAGTAAAAAGAGGTTTGGTGTGTTTATATTCACAAAACATTCAGGAGATATTTTGATCTTTCTTTCTAAAGAAGCAGCAGTGCTTTCTGAGCTTTTCTGTAACTAATGGAATCAGTATAAAGGTATAAATGTATCAGTAATGCTACATTTTGATCAATGGATTGACAAAGTGTGTACAGGAAACCACAATAACCACAGTAAATATCCAAACTTACATATAACAGTATTAGACCAATGGGAATATTCTAAATGATCATAAAGCCTAACTTCAATTTTATTTATATTGTACCAAATTACAACAATAGTCACTGCAGGTGCTTTATATTGTAAGATAGAGACCCCAAACATGATATGACGCGAGTGCCTCGGTTGGGTAAGCGTTTGACCTTTAAGAAATAAAAAATACAAGAAACCATATAGAGTCGTATATGAAAGGGCAAGGAGGGACCTGTACGTCATATTTTTTCAATTTGACGCCCTGCACCATCACTATGACGCAATAACAGGCTGACATCACTGGGTATTTTCTTGTGTCACTTTTGCACAAGCTTTGGCTCGCAGCACCTTTAGAGCGATGTGGTTTGAGCCATTCAGGTGGCTCAGACCGCTTCAGATGGCTAGAACCTGTAGGTCAACTCAGTCCATTAAGTAAAATCTATGCCTCAAACCTCAAGCACTATGCATCACTTCATGTACTGACAAATGTTGCAAATAATAATAGTAATAATAGCTCATGTTATCAGTGTCCTGAGAATGTATGGCTGAACTTGTGCTCTGCTTTAATAGACTAAGCAGGTCAGCCATGTTACATTCAGCAAAACTGAAGACAGCTTAAGACGTCTATTCAATTCAATTCAATTTTATTTATATAGCGCCAAATCACAACAGAAGTTGCCTCAAGGCGCTTTATATTGTACAGTAGATCGCACAATAATACACACAGAGAAAAACCCAACAATCATATGACCCCCTATGAGCAAGCACTTTGGCGACAGTGGGAAGGAAAAACTCCCTTTTAACAGGAAGAAACCTCCGGCAGAACCAGGCTCAGGGAGGGGCGGGGCCATCTGCTGCGACCGTCTCACTGATGAAACATTGTTACAAAGATGGTTCCTACCATTGCAGCTGCAGCTCCTTCCTCTGAAGCTGCAGACCCATTTCCTCTCTTTGAGACAGTTCCCCCAGCTCTCCACTCACTTTTTGAAGCAGAAATGATGTAGAGTTCATAAAGTAGAAAGTTTATATCATTTTAAATCATTGCTAATAGATTACCCAAATGATTATCCACAGTAATAATCGTGAGCTGCTCTTGATGGGTGAGTCATCCCCCTCGCTGCTTCCTCTACAGAACGTGCGTCAGTGAGTGAGATCACTAAAGTATTCCCTTCACCATCCAACTACATCCTCATTTGAAGTCAGCAGCACCTCACCTGCACAATACAGCAGGTATTTAAAGCACCGCTTTCCCCTCCTGGGTCACTTCAGCTAATGCAAGAGCTGCACTGTGCTTGGTCTTCCAACTGCCTCCAGAGTACCATGGGTTAAACCAACCCAATGGGATCTGTTCTGATCCCCTCCTTGTTTGTTGTGGTGACAGACAGGCTGACAGATAGATGATGTGTAGATGGAGAGAAGTATCAGGGGTGATTTGTGACAGGACAGCAGGAAGAGTGCAAGTAAAGATTTACACGTTGGTAGACACCTATGGTGATTTAGGTTTGGAGATGTTGGCACTAACAAACATGCATTTACTGCCTGTTTTCTTGTCTACAGAAACCTACCTGTTTCACAGTCTGCCTGCCCATCATTATCTCTTTAACTTCTGTAACTAAATCTTTTAAACTCTTAACTTTGATCTCAACTTGCACTTTGGGTTTGATAACTGCAAAAACATGGAGGAATGGGAAATTCACATCACAGATGTGCAGTCGACAAGTCCGTAGCCTCTGCATGATGCTTGTCATTTTGAGTTTTGTTCTATATTTCTGAACATATTCTAGTTCTAGTTATTTTCTAGTTTGCTGTTTATGGTTCTTACTTTTGTTACGTGACAGACTGGACAGTCTCATCTCTGTGCTTCGTCATCCTTTCAGTCATGAATCACGTCTGTCTATTCTCCCTGTTTTCTGTCTCCGTGGCTGTCTACGACTCTCGTCCTATTTAGTTTTGTCCCTGTGTTTTTTACCCTTTGTTTGCATGTTCATCTCCCTGTGTTTTTCCCCAGTCTTTCATGTCTCCATGTCTTTTCATCCCATGGCCCAGTGTCAAGTTTGAGTATTAGTGTGTGTGAATGTGTGTTACTTCCTGTTTTATTTTGATAGTCTCCCATTTCGTGTGTGTTATTTTTAGTTTTGCTCGGATGGATCAAAATCTCTGAAGAGCGTCTAAACACCTTGTTGAATCTATGCTACAAAGAATTAAAACAATTCTAGGAGGCAGACGTGACTTACAGAAGTGACAGAGACAAATGTACTTTTCCCTTCATGCTAAATGATTTTAGCATGATAAGAAGGGGGGGTAAATATGCTAATATATAATAATATAATATAATAATGTAATATATAGCTAATATATGACATCATAATGATGAAATATTTCCTTTTTGGTTTTTTTAAAGACCACGTCTCTATTCAGGACGTCAAAGTTAAAAACAAAACAAACTCAAATTACCATCAGCTAAACGTGGTTAATTCAGAGGTTTATTTTATTTTATGATGACAAGTGTAGACACACTAAATATGGGCCTGCTTTTAACTCCATCCTGGTCCGAGTCTGATGCGGTTCCTGGCCTGGGGATAGAATTCAGGTTCATCAATATTCAGGGTACTGCCATCCAGCACAGGAGAAACATTAATTTTTAATTTGAGTGATGATCCCCTTTAAGAGAATAATCTCTTGGAGTCTGAGGGCTGAAGAGATTTCCGAAATGGTGGCTGAAATTGAAACTGAGGGAGGCATTCCTAGCAGAGTCGATGGCACTGCAGTGATGAAAGCCCTCTGGCTGAAAGCTGAACTGAATCCCCTCCAGACAGCGTCCAGGATGTAGTGCATCATCATTTTATGATGTTTGATGGATCCAGGAGTCTCTGTGCGATGAAGAGCTGTAGCTTATTGTGCTTTTTGTTGTTGTTGTTTGTTTTTGTATTTTTGGAAAAATGTTGAACATGGTACATTCACTCTAAATTATAGATTTCCCACTTTTGTCTAAATGCAGTGAAGGAAGGAGGGTAAATATGTTGCTGACAGATTTACTGACTCTCCAGAGGAGACTGAAAATAGTGTGTATGTGAGCCTGTAGATTGTTGCTGCCTGATGAATGTCAGTGCATAGTCGCACTTCTCATGTGTTGACACCAAAACCTTTGTTGTTAATGTAATAATCTGCATTTTTTTCCTTCTGCATACAAAGAGGTTCTGTTTTTTTCTCAAAAGAAAATGAAAATGATTTTTCAGGCAAGATTCAATGTCAACAAGCATAAATTATATTATTCATCAAATGGCAAAAAATAAGGTAGGCTAGACTCATTGGCATGTATATTGCTATATATAAGCCAAACACATGGATATATGTAGACCAGTTAGTCCACCTATAGGCTTAGCTGCCGCCACAGGCTCATTATGACCAAGGAAAAAAGGACGATTAACCAATTTTGATGCTTGAGACAGAAACTCAGGCGTAATCATAAAGTTCTGTACATTTTATGTAAATCTGGCCGATTGCCCATCTGAGTTCATTTTCCTGTACAACTGTGAAACACACAGATTGGAGTGTTAGATGGTTATGTGTGAATGAATGAATCCAGAACTGAAATCGGTAGTTTTGCATCGTATTACACAACAGGAGGTGTTGTGTGTAAGTCAGTCGTAAAGAATGAACTTAACTTGATCAGGGCAAGTGCACTGACATATTTTAACCATTTAATGCTTACACTATTTATTTAATTTTATTGCTTTTCTTCTAAGTGCTCTTATTAATAGGTTTATTGTTTACACCATCTTATCGGGCACTGAATTACTCGGTTGACGTGTCAGAGACAATTTCATTTTTCTTGTACTTTAGGAGGATCATGCGATTGTGTTGGCTGGCTCAGCCGGGAAAAGAAGCTAAAAAGAGTCTGAGAGCAGAAATTTGCGAGTTTTGCGACATCATCTAAGGATGTCACAGAATTATGCTTTGAAGCTCTCAAAGAATAATTCAAAGGACCTTGAAGGATAACTCATGTTTCACCACTGTTAATTTCACAGACCAACAATTTTCATTGTAGATTTTCAACCTGTTTTTTTTTTCCTGATGAAAACACGATGATCAAAAAACTGATGCATGGGGACAAAATCTTGATGAAATGGATTAACACACATGAATAAATATGGGATCAAATATTGCACAGAGACTAGATTCAGTCAGAACAAATTAAGTTGTGTTGAAAGGTGGGACAAGTTTGGAAGTGATCCAATCAGAAGGAATCTCCCAGTGCATTAAGGTTAGACGTGCACATTGGATCTGCCCTGAAAACTGTACAATTTTTATTTCACTTTTTGGAAACTATAAATCCATGCTTATGGTCCCACTTCCTCATAAAAACACGACAAGTGGGAGAAAGGAAGAGTAGGTATATGGACACATTTCAGATTTGATGTCAAGGAAAATAATAAACTTTGTAAACTGTGTGGAATAAATTTCACTGGTAAAAACACAAAAAACTTTTGCACTTTTAGATTTTAGTCAACTGAGTCAACTTCAGATTTAATCTACTGTAATCTTATGATATTCAGTCGACTAAAGTTAGACTAAAACCAAAAGTATATAGACGCCTAAATTATGACTACAACTAAATTATGCTTTTGCACTCCAAAGCTCCTTCATTTTGCTAAAATGCTCCTTGTTGGGCTGCTGATGTTTGGCTTGGATGTTGTGAACTCAGCTGTTTGGTTTCTGTGTAACAGTCAGGGATCTAAAACTGATGTGAATTTAATGTCCAAATGGTCCACAGATACAGACACGTGGCTTTGAAGACCACATGGGCCACATTCACATCATCATTTTATGGTCAAAAGCATCTTTGTGTATTTGTGTCTGAGATTGTGGACTTTGTGCAGGGTGGGGATATTATCAGAAATCAATACCAAAATCAATCATTCTGTAACTGGTTTAAAATTCAGTAAGTTCTATTTTGGCAAAGTGAAGTTTTTCACCCCTTTGGAGTATGAACCATCATGAAGCATATGAAGAACCTCTGCTTTCGGTTTCAGCACAAGAATGTGAATGAAGGTTTTAATGCATCTCTCAGCGTTTTTGTAAAATCCCGTGTATGTCAATTAAACATCGCATTAAAACATTTCAGTTACAGGACAGAGTCTTTAGAGGACGACTAAAAACAGAAAAAACAGTAAGTCTAATAAATCCTCTCAGAGTGTCCCTGAGAAATATCTTTTGCTTCAGTTTCACAGTAATGCACTGGCAGCTGTCCGTAGAGCCACACATTACAAATCAATGCTGCTAATAAGCAATGTGGAACGCTTTTAATGGTACCAATTTGGTAAATGTAAAAAAGAAAAAGAAAAAAAAAAGACAGGCAGCAAACAAAGAATAGCAGCACCGAGAACCGACGTTATAACAGCACATAAATGGGCGTAACTCTCCTGACAGGATGAATGTCTTCCCATCTCTCCTGTTCCCACATAAGTCAGCAGAGTTGGCAAAAGTACAGACATTCTGTACTTAAGTACTAGTACCAATACTACTGTTAAAACCTCTCCAGTAAAAGTTGAAGTACTGATTCAACTTCTTTGCTCAAAGTAAGAAAGTAAAAAGTAGCTTTTTGGAGGAAGTTTCTATTTTTGTGCAAAGCTGACTGAACCGTTTGCTATAGAAACATAATGATAAAATTCACTAGATAGGAATACAAACTGTAGTCTAATGTTTTTAAATTGTAATCGTACTCAGCTTGAATCTGAAGAAAAAGAAGGAAAATAAAAAGTATATTTCCTGTTGCCTACATTGTAGAGGGTGACTTTGCCTCTAAACAGTTAAATCAGTACAGTCAGAGGTTAAAGTGGATTCAGCAGGTGGACGAAGCCTGAAATTGTTTGTAATGGCTCAGTGTGAGGAAAATAACTCATAACTCACAATCATCTCTAATGTGAGCTCCAGTAGATCATCTTAGTGTGCAGGCTGTGATCAGCTGACCTGCTGCTCTCTGTGGATGTACATAACTTAATTAAAGCAGATGTGGGCAGATGTTTCATGAGTTGTCCTGGCTGATTTCCATCCTCTACTGACAGTACCCTGTTTATGCTGTCTGTTTTCTAGATGGTATAAAGTTGCTAGGAAGGTGGAATTCAGTCAGTGGATCATCAGCATCATCAACTAAAATTCATTTGAATCTCTGCTACATCTACCCTAACCTTTCTTATCTTTCTCCATCTCTGGGTGATGTTAGCTGTCTTTCTTTTCTCTCCTTGTGAAATACAACAGAGGTAACAGGAGGGATAACAAGCCATATTAAACTATGGAAATCTAGTTATAAACAGACTCATGTCCTCTCATATTCACCTCTTCTTTGTGACTGGTAGAAATATTCAGGGCACAGCCCAAAAGTGTGGAAATCTTTAACTCTCAGTGATGCCACAGTGTTCATTTGACTTTGGGACCTGATGTGGAGTTTTTCACATACTTTTATACTGTTGTTTCAATTTTAAGTTTTGGTTTACTTGTAGTTTAAATTATGTTACTCTCTAACATCCATCTTCAGGAAAATGTACTGAAACCGTGCAGCCATTACTTTACAACATACATTTAAAAAAACAACAAATTACATTACTGTACAACTGAGCCACTGTTTAGCTTTATGATTTTAAATCCAAACTTTCAATGCCAAGTTAACAGACACAGGAGAATCTGATGGATTATACTTAAGTAACAAATTAATATTTAAAACACAGTTTTAATTATTACATCTGCATCCTTGATTTTAGCCGTCTGAGAGCAAACAAAGAATAAATGTAAAGACTTCAAATCTATGTGCAAACCCAATGTAAGGTCAGCAAGTAAAAATAGATATGGTGGGATTTAAGACTGTATATTAATGCTTATAGAACAACAAGAATATTGTAATATTGCTGCAACCAACAGGAAAACAGGTCAGTAGGCAGTGATTCATTTATTTTTTTTACCTTCTGAGCTGTAGCTCGGGAACACAACCTCCTCTGGAGCAGGTTAAATTCACAGCATTAGATTCCATGGCAATAATCATCCAGCTCTGTAGTTGCGTGTATTAAGTCTTCATTGGCTATACGAAATCCTGCCTCTATTTGCCAGACAGCAGAGTCTACTGGGTGTCTCGGGGGTTGTAAATGACACTGTCACGTTTCAGGATATATCATTAATCAAGGCTTTGTGTAGCATCTTGTCTTGCCACCCCCATCACAGCAAAATGCTGGGGTCAGCAAAGAGCTCTGACTGTAAGCTGGCCAAAGAAAAGGCAGCGTTTACGGCTGATTATAATGTGAACAAATTAGGCTCTGAGTATGTTGGCTGATGATGGAGAGCCGGGTCATTAATGCCCAGCCCTGCAGGGTCAGTAAACAGCCTTACACAGAAACAACAGTGCACAACAAATCTAATTAATTCAGCACCATAAGTGATTAAATGTGATATTTATATAAGTGCCAACCTGACACAAGTAGTATAAACACCCAACATAAGTCGTGCCTTTTCACATGAAGTTTTATTGACTTGCTGTAAGTGGAGCGTGGATTTGTGGACATATGCTCCAGCACATCTAGAATACACAGCTATGAATGTGTTCACTTATCATTTCACATAGAAGGACTCCACAGTTAGGATCATGCGCTGTTATGCTGACTGCTGTAACAGATGTTTTTCATAGGCCAGAACAACAACTAATGCACCAGGAGCCGAAAACATTTTTCTTGTGATAATTATGTTTTGGCTCTCAGGACTAAAAGTGGGTGTAGTGTAATGTTGCTATACCACAAACACCAGTGGCAACAAAGATAACAAGTATTTGTTCCAACAGTTGAGAAATGAATGAATGATGGATGAACGCTTTACTATCACGTTATTAAGTAGCTGAATGAATTAACTCTGCAAGGGGGGGAAAAGGGAAAAACTGAATTACATAGAAGCTGATGAGCATGTTCAATCAGCTCACCATCAGTAAAGCACATATTTTGGTAATGGGGGAAAAACTCATCAGTGGACATCGCCAGACCTTCACCATGGGAACAGACAAGTGAAGAGCAGTGCCTCCATTTCAGTCCAGTGGAGCAAGAAATATGAATGCACTCATTCAGTTGTAAAGTGAACATAGCTGAAATATAATAGATATGTCCATATGCAATACACACGTACACAATGCAGATATGCTTTTAATGCCATTCTCTGCAATGGAAATATTTTGATCAGTTAAAGAGATTTCTATGTACATTTTTAGGAATCTGTTTGCATTTCAATACCTTGTTCAACAGCACTGAGTACTTTTAAGTATCACGTGGCAGGACGAAGGACGCAAATGCAGAAAACCAGACTGAGATAACAAAAACCCCACAAGACATCCAAGCACAAAGTCCAGTAACTCAGTCCAAAAATAAACAAAGAATCCAAAGGTAACCACAGAGGAGACCATCTGAGGGATCCACAGACACTGTGACAAAGGCTAAAGACCTGATCATGTAATTTGAATTTGAATTCGCTGCTTTTGATTTTTCGATTTTTCCAATTTTTCGGAAACAAATATATACATCTTACCCGCCAAACCACTGCAACAAGTGCTCTGTAGCTGAAAAAGAATAGATTTAAATTGAACAGACTTTACATTAGTACATTAGTAAATTGATCCTACGGCAGGGAAATGTGTGCGTTACCACAGCTCAGGTACAGACAGCAGAAGAATACAGAGAGTATAGCAGCATATAAAGTCAAGAAATACAAAATAAATAAGATGATACAATATATACAACAGTAGCTGAGGTCCTATGTACACACATACCCACAATGTGTTATGGATAGGGGGTGTGGAAAATATGCAAGTAATACATTTCAACTATTCTACTACTACTAGTACTATGTAAGTACTAAATATCTATAAGTATAGACATGTACATGCACACATCCATATACGGTGCATTATGCATGAAGTGGTAACTGTGGATGTCCACAATGACTCA
The DNA here is from genome assembly GCF_001858045.2 of Oreochromis niloticus. Classification (NCBI taxonomy): domain Eukaryota; kingdom Metazoa; phylum Chordata; class Actinopteri; order Cichliformes; family Cichlidae; genus Oreochromis; species Oreochromis niloticus. Next base: position 2,415,058 of record NC_031965.2, read on the forward strand.
TGACATCATGACTGATGAGTTATTAAATGACTGAGTTACTGAGGAATAGCCCTTTATTGTCACTGTACATGTACAACAAAATAATGGGTGCTCCATGGCAACTGTTCAGGAATACAATATAAATAGTAAGACAGCAGGAATGAATAACAAACAGGAGACATTTATACAATCAGGAGGAATGTGTCCAAACTAGAGCAGTCACACACTGAATGCCTTTGTATGCGCCTCCTCAGGCTGCAGTATACCACCTGTAATGGTTGCGTCGCTCACAGATTTGGGTTGGTGCGTGATGACCCCAATACTTATCCCAACAAAGAGCGGAAATACCTCCAACATGCACAAACATTTGACTGCACAGCATGCAATTAATTTGAACTACTGTAATGTCTTTGCCGCAAATGCTGCAAATCAATAAGTGATACTCACAACTGAATTTGAATCAATAAGGTCTTATCAGTTCCCATCCATACTCATAGGTGATCCCAACCCTGGCAACCAGAGTTCAAATAAGCTCCCGTGAGCGACCATGCAGCCGGGCCAAGCCATGGAATTCTCTGTGCTGCTGCCTTCACTTAAAAAGGGGGAGAATCCCTTACTCCGACTCCGTGATGATGAGGACCAGCTCATCATCACGTGATAACGTTTTTTCTCAGTGTGTTTTTCTCAAGACTTATTTTCCACTAAAACACAACACTTTCAGTGTAGATATACACATTACACGACAAGTTCGGATTTAAAATGAGAGTAGGCAACAGTGCAGACAATCAGAGAGAGGAACTGTTGAAGTAAAACAGGAAACAACAAAAACATGTACCAACCAATCCCAGGGATCAAAAATGCTAGGAACCACCGGTGCTGCTGATTTTCAGTGGTTTTTCACAGAAAAACACAGAAAGATGTAAAAAATGATCAAAATAAAAACTGAAACAAGAAAGTGTGTGAAACAACACTTCAACTATACATACATTATAATTTAATATATGCTAATGCTAATCTGATGATGTTTTGTACAGTTCTCGTCTTAGTTTAGCATGTTAGCACGTGACAGATGTTATTTCTCCTCCGGTGATTACAAATATGAATTCATGACAATCGATTCATTAACCTTTATTTCAGTCTGTGTATTAAAAAAGTAGAGAACTGGCCAACCAACATCGCTAAAGACAGAGGTCAGGTTCCCTTTACAGCAACACATTAATGTGATAAATTCTGGTAATGAGATGTTCTATATCTTCCTGCAACACAGATGAGAGACCTCATCCAGGAGGCTAATGATTAATTAGTCACCAGTTCTGCTGACAGGAAACACAAAGCTGTTAGAGTCAGGCAAGCATACAGAGGAACAGCTAATTAGATGCTCAAATACATTCTTTAAGAAACTCAGAGTCCTTGAATACTGCTGTGCAGTGTTTATATATTTGACACAGAAACAACGACACAGAGTAACAGCTGTTAGGGAAACAACTTGCTTTTTGTTACAAAATAATAGCCTTCAAGATGCAGGAGAGGTGATTAGCTGATTTGAATGTTGTTGTGCTTGGTTGATGTTTGGTTACGTTAGTAAAAGTTTTCAACTTGCAAGTTTCTGAATGTGTAGATTCCATTTTTGTTACATTTTGTCTAAAATGTGAAATTCTAGGTAAATTTGCACGTTAACATGCAACACGCAGAACTCAGAGGCTTGACTGCAAATGTCCCAGTGCCGGAGACCATTTCATCTTAGACTTAGACTTAGAGACTTAGAGCTTTTTATTGTCATTGTGCAGTTTCTTGCACAGCGAAATTGGGTAGCTGGACCACAAAGGTGCTAAAGTAAAAAAAAGAGAAACCAATATACATCGAAGGTGGAAAATAAATAAATAAATAAATAGAATAAAATAAAAAGCAGTGTATATATATACATATGTGAGTGGAACTATATACATGGTGTATGTGTAGGAAACACTGAAACAGACTGGGACCAAAATAATTGCACTTGAGCCATCTCAGGTCAGAGCTGTTATAATGAAAATAAGTGAACTTTCTAAGCAGTTTTGGCTGACTGAATATACACAGTTATATGAAAAGGAACGTTTTCACACAGTTGCAGTAATATGAAAAACTCAATTCTTTTACCAGCAATAAATTGAAGTGATCATTTTCTGTATAACTCTATCAGTCTCTCTCAGTGTTGAGGAATGAAGTTTGTGAGCATTTGTAGAGCAATGCAGATTATTTCTTTCTTTCCTATAGAAACCTGACATGTTTGGCCATTCTTCTACTGTACTAACTTTTCATTAAAGTATAATTACATTGTAATTTCAAATAAATACACTGAAATTCCATTTAATTACAGAGATATTACACCCTTAGTCATAGGCCTTATTATGAAGCGCTACCCAATTATTCTTCAGCATTATGACCTTTTATAATTAGGTTTTATTTAATCACCAGGACATAATACGACATATAAATGGTACTTCAACTCAGCACTCAAGTTTACATGACAAAAGCAAATGATTCATTAAACGTTAAACTAGTCTTATGGGAGTTTATTAAATGAAAACTGTTAATCTATTGATCCATGTTCCTGGACAATATGAACATGATTTTTCATCAGAGTTTTATCTTCTCGGAATTCTCTAGATTTGTGTCCATGGACACAAAGTTAAGTTTGTACAGCTTTAAAAACTGTTGCTGGTGGCGTAGGTCAATGTTTCCCTCAAACTGGAGATGACAGTTTAACACCCACACTAAACTGGAACCATTTTTACATGTTCTTTACTTTCTTTCCTTTTACACTTTGGTTCTTTGTTTTGTTTTTGCTGTTTTTTTCTTTTTGAATAAAATGACTTGGTTTGGGGAAGCCTCAAACTGAAATATATTAGCTCCCAAAGCTGGCTCGTCTGTAAAGAAAAATGGGAAACTGGTGATCGTGCACATTAACAAATACAGTTAGGTCCATAGATTTGGACACTGGCATAAGTTTTGTTTGTTTAACTGTTTACTGAAACATATTCCAATTATAGCTATATAATCGACATAATGTGTAGAGTCTCAGCTTTTATTTGACTGTATCCACATTCAAATTGAATGAAGGGTTTATGAGTTTTAGCTTCTTAACATGTGCCACCCTCTGTTTAAAAGGGACCAAAAGTAATTGGACATTTGACTTTTGGGCAGGTGTGGGCAATTTCTTTGTTGTGTTATTATCAGTTAAGCAGATTAAAGGCTTGGAGTTGCTGCAAAAACAATAATAAATAATCCAAGAAATAGCTAAAACAGTAGAAGTGGCAAGATCTACAGTTTGATACGTCCTGAGAAAGAAAGGAAGCACTGGTGATTTCAGCAACACAAAAAAACCTGGATGTCCACAGAAGACATCAGTGGTGACTGATCACAGAATCATTTCCATAGAAAAGAGAAACCCCTTCACAACAGCCAACCAAGTTAACAACACTCTCCAGGAGATAAGCACATCGATATCCAAGTCCACCATAATGAGAAGACTGCATGAAAGTGAATATAGAAGGTTCACTGCAAGATGCAAGCCACTCATAAGTCTCAAGAATAGAAAGGTTAGACTGGACTTTGCTAAAAAAAAAATAAATAAAAAAAAAATCCCACCTAAACAATCCAGCAAACATTCTTTGGACAGATGAAACCAAGATCAACCTCTAACGATGGCAAGAGAAAAGTATGGAGAAGGCGTGGAACAGCTCATGATCCAAAGCACACCACATCATCTGTAAAACACGGCGTCAGCAGTGTGATGGCTCGGGCATGCATGGCTGCCAGTGACACTGGGACACTCGTGTTTACTGATGATGTGACACAGGACAGAAACAGATGAATTAATTCTAAAATGTTCAGAGATTGTCTGCTTTAATCCAGCTAAACGCAGTCAGATTGATTATGCGGCGCTTCATAATACAGATACACAATGAGCCAAAACATACAGCCAAAGCACCCCAGGAGTTTATTAATGCAAACAACCTGATCTTAACCCAACTGAGCTGCATTTCACTTTTTTGAAGACTAAACTTTGCACAGAAAGGCCCACAAACAAACAGGAAGTAAAATCCGCTGCAGTAAAGGCCTGGCAGAGCATTAAAAAGGAGGAAACCCAGCATCTGATGATCTCCATGAGTTCAAGACTTCAGGCTGTCATTGCCAGCAAAAGGTTTTTCAACCAACTATTAGAAATGAACCTTTTATTTTCAGTCAGTGAGTTTGTCCAATTACTTTTGAGCCCCTGAAATGAAGGGGTTGTGTTTAGGAAAATACTTTAGTTCCTCACATTTTTATCCAAACTTTTTGTTCAACCCACTGAATAAAGCTGAAAGTCTGCATTTCATCTGCATCTGAGTTGTTTCACTTAAAATTCATTGTGGAAATGCACAGAACCAAAATTAGAAAAAAAAATGTCTCTGTCCAAATATTTACGGGCCTAAGTGTAGGCTGCATTTTTGTGACTATTTAACATTAACAACAGCCGTGAACTTTAATTGAGCTTGTAGATCCTCTGATGAAGGTCTGTTTGTACATTTCTCAGACACCTGTAATGAAGACACATCAACAGAAAACCAAACACCTAAAAAAGATAAGAACATATAAGGAGCAGGATAAGACCAAGACAGATGCAGGAACTGAAAAAGAAGAGGAGACCGGTGATGAATGGGAGCAGGAAGTTTTTTAAAGCTCAGGTGGCTGTATTAAAATGCTCAAAGTGTCACCCCAGATGCAACATGACTGAGAGTCACTTCAGCAGCAATCTGGAAAGCAATCAGGCCAATTTGTTACTGAAATGACTCATGTCTGACTGCAGCGGTGCTGGTCTGGAGTCAGCTGAGTGATTTGTCAGGTTGACAAGAACAAAGATGAAGCTGCGGTGTGAACAGTGAAGCTTGGCAGAGACCAAACAACAAATTATAACAACTTCAGACCTCAAATGCTTGAAAAATTTGGTGTATTTGTGTGTGTGTGTGTGTGTGTGTGTGTGTGTGTGTGTGTGTGTATGTGTGTGTTATTAAAAAGCAGGAGCGTACTGGTGAGTGAAACATCTAAGTGTGTAATACACAAATAAAAAGACTTGATTCTACAACCCCCACCTACCTTTTACATATAGTCCTGATCGAAAGTTTAAGACCAACTTGTTTCAGTTTAAGTGTTGTTTTCAATAAATTGCATGCAAAAAAAATGTTTTGTCTCACTTCCCTTTCTTCTTGTTGCATGTTGAAGCTCTAGTTGGAACCTTGTTAAGACCCAGGCATGCAAAATGTGATTTTTTGCCAATTTTCAGGTGGTCTTAAACTTATGATCGAGACTGTATCTCTGTTTTTATGCTCCATTCTGCAGTTGCACATTAATTGTAATTATTTTCTCTTATAATGAAGTACTTATAATGTAACCCTAATGTTATAAGTACTTCGTTATAAGTATCGTTTTTCTGGCAAACTTTTTTGTGTTCCTTCATATTTATCTAGCAAAGCTGTGACACCATGGGTGCAATGGGTTACTGGGTTAATGGCATTCTTGTGTTAGAACGCTATATTTAACGTGGATCTCTACATTTTAATATAAATTTAATCAATCTAATTTTCTAGTGCTTAACTATGTTCAGAGTAGGAAAGGGTGAGACAAGTTGGGGCAGATTAAACTAGCTACGCTGTGATATCGTGTAGCCAGAGAAAAAGGACAAGCGCAGTTAGTGTAGCTGAGTGGCATATTCCATTTTTTCTAGTTGTGTGGAAGGAAGTTTGTTTGCTGCAGTTTTAGTCAGACAGATAGAGCATCATCATTTATCTTTCCTGTCAAAACAATTGAAACCCTTGGAGAGAAAACGAGAGTCACCATACCTGCCTGAAACATTGTTGCTGGACTTTGGTGCAGACACACTGACAGGCAGAACTGCAGGATGAAGGATGAATTAATCCAGGTCTGCTGATAACACATCTGTAAGAGACACAGTAACATTTGTATTCAGATCCACAGACGTAAACCAATCAGTTAGCTGTAACAGCTGATGAGAAAGAAGAGCTTCAGAGAAAACGGGAATATTTGTTGGCATGACCAAAGAGACAAATCCTTGATTCTGTGACTGTCATCGACATAACTTCAGTGTTTATACAGCAGATCTGCATCTGTCACTGTTTGCTCACTATTCTTTGAGGAAGCATTCATTTAGAATAAAGACAGCAGCAGAATGAAAAAAGCTCATGCATCATTTTCTATTTGCTGTCTTTTTAAATTAGTGTAAAGAATCAGATTCCTGAAATACTTACATATATAGAATATTTCAGTGATATCCATGCAGACCCTGCCATCTATCTTATAAGGCAAAATGAATTTTCTTTTAATTTTTTTTTTTATTTAAAACCAGTCTATAAGCGTTAGAAATATATTTGTAGCTCACTCCAACTATCACTTTAAATTCAATAAACCCAAATAGAGGCTGCCCCTTTATATCTTCCACCTCAAGGTTGTGAAAATGTCATCAAACTCAACTTTATTTGTCGATTCATGTGTAGTTACTGAATGATGCAAATGACAAACACTGCTACCTTAGCATACTTGCCCTTTCCTCATTTGTAACTTTGTCTACGAATAAAAAATATATGTAATAAAAGGGAGTACTTTGCAATATATAACACAGACATAGTCACCATGTCACCCACTGGTGTCTAATGGATGATGTCATGGTGGCTACACTGAGGCATCAGAATGCTAATGTCGGCATTTTAAAGCTTTAATATTAGCATTTGGTTTTTGAAGCAAGAATTTGAATGAGAGTGAATAAACTGTCAGCTAATGCTAGTTAATGCATGTTAGCTAAGTAAACACCTATTAAAATACTGGAAATTCATATTATTTATCTGAGGGTGAGGCCTAAGAGAAATCTGTAGGTCAGAGATGTCCATGTCTACACACCCATTAAGGTGGCCACTCCCCAAACTTTTAGCAGAGAAAATGCAGAAAGGTTATTTGGTTTTGATACAACTGACACATTTTATCTTGCCAAATCCATTTTAATATGGAACAAGATTAAAACATTTATCTGTGATGCATTTTTAGAATTTCCAATCCAGAAGACAGCTCACTCTCTCTCGGTGAAACTGCATGCTAGAGGAGGCAAAAATGCTTTTTTAGCATTGCATGCTACATCATAATGCACCTCACACAAAGACACATGCACAGATCTGCAAGCTGTTAAATTACAGCATGTACATGCTCAAAAATCATGTATCTATCCAAGGTAACAGTGGGTGATGAGCAGATCTGGAAAGGCACCCGTTCATTACAGAGCTAGCACAGAGAGAAAGACAATCACATTCCCACGTACAGCTAATTAACCTAACATGCATGTCTGGCCCCTCCTGAAACACTGAAAGATGTAACATTATAGACATGGGACTTCCACCCTCCTCTTATGTATATGAAAACTGAAGATTGGACAAATGTTTAGCATCAGTGACCACAAGTCACTATGGTAACTAATGCCATCTATGACCGCATTAGTTACCATGGGCACAAAGTGAGAAAAACAGGATTACTGACCTAATTCACCTCAGAGATCCCTCCTTTTAATGATACATGTGAAAGTAAGTGTGTGTGTGTGTGTGTGTGTGTGTGTGTGTGTGTGCGTGCGTGCGTGTGTGTACACCCCTGCAGCCACTGAGACGAGCAGGTGTTTGACAGTTGTTTATGATGCTTTCTGTGTGGCAGAGCCTTCAGATGGATTTTGTATGTCAGTGAGTGTGAAACTCCCCGAGTGCCAGGCAACTGTCATACCTTCTCTTACATTAATAAAATAACAGAACGTGCAATTTGATACAAAAGTCACTGATTAAGTGCAAAAAGTACATATTTTAAAACATCAATTTACTGGTTCAGCATTAGCATCATCCTCAGAATTAACAGCTGTGTTACAGCAATGAAAGTGGCAGCTTATGAAAAAGAAGTCTTAATCTGGTGTATATAAATGAAAACTGCAATTGCACCTAGAAAAAAGACCAGCATAGTTTAGATAAATATTTACTCATTTCCAGTGTTGGGTAAGTTACTTTAAATTAGTAACTTAGTTACATTACTAGTTACTTCTCTAAAAAAGTAACTCAGTTACTTCAAGTTACTCGTTACTTTCAAAGTAACTAGTTACTAGGGAAAGTAACTTTGGTTTTACTCAGAATTCTCTTGTTAATGTGTTGCTTCCGTAACTGGATACCCAGCAAGATTGCTAGTCTTCTAGCTTGCTTACTTGCCACAAGTGCACTGTGCCACCTACCAATAGAAAGGAAAAAATAATGTGCACATTTCCACGAGAGAAATCCCACGCCTGGACCGTCGTTGACTGCCGCCATGATTCTAGCCTGCTTTTTACATCCAACACAAAAACTGCAGTCGTGGTGCTTTTGATTGTACTCAGAACTCGGAAATTCTGCCTTCTGAATAGGAAGATGTAGGTAACACCAGACTGCAGATGAGCTGCATACAGGGCTGGACTGGGACAAAAAAATCGTCCCGGGCATTTTGACTAGAGACCGGCCCACCATTATAGGAAAAATCATAAAGCCTTTGAATGAAAATAAACACTGTTGTGACAGTGATGTACACTGTTCTGATGGTATATATGTATCAATCTATCAATTGTTTGTTGTAAGACTCAGATAATTATTTTTTTTTTAAAGCGAGACATTTTAAATGAGAATAATAAAGAAAAGTATTTCCTTGTGCCCCCCTTTCCCTGTTAATGCTCTACCTGGCCCCCTGGCAACACTTTGCTAGACCCGCCCCTGCACAGTTACCAGCTGTCAGCTACATAGAAAAGGATCCTGGTGTTATTTGTCTCTCAGAAACAGTTCATAACTTCCCTTCAACTCATTCCTGTCACCTAAAAGGTAAACCTGTTTCTCCATCACCTGTTCAGCTCTGATGATTCAGTAAGGACATCTCCTGGTTTCATCTGCATGTTTCCCTCTCACCAGATAACCAAATCGATATCATGACCAGCAGCTTTACAGCTGTGGCTCCAGCAAACATCAGCTGATACTAGAAATTAATATTAAATAAATTCTAACAACAGCTAATCAAGCTTAAACGTGCTGCTGTTGTTTAACGCGACATCCGCTGGTTTCCTCTTTCTGGCGCAAAGTGAGCGATAAATAAACAAGAGAGAAAAGCCGATCAGCTGATCATTGATCAGTTTCGTGATTGAAGTAGAAACAGGAGAGGAGAGAATGAGAGAAGAAGAGGCAGCTGTGCAGCTTCAGCTTCGTGTCTTTTTCATTGTAGCTGAAGTCCGGGACAAACTGTGTTCCTTTTCACCTCAGTATGAAACGCGTAATATTTTCTCTGAATACCAGACGATTCTGTTTTTTAGGGCACGGTTGGCAACTCTAATAATTAACCTATGAACAAAATAAAGTTCAACATCAGTAACATAGCACCCACACAGCTGTATAGAAACTCCGTCATGCTAGCTAGCACGCAGTACGAAAATGTCAGCATACCGAAAATAAACTCCACCTAAACTTGGTTTATATCTGACTCCGATAGACTGCAGGTCATAACTTCTTACCTGAAGTTCAGTTCACCTGACACGCGGACCGGCGGCCGCTTCGGGTCTCTCCTCTTGCCTCCCTTTTCCTTCATCCACCTGCTGGCTTCCACCACTTGCTAATGTTATTGAATCTGTGGAAGCTCCGCGATATCCACCACACGAAGTAACGAGTAACGAGCCTATCTAAATCCCAGTAACGAGTAACGCGTTCCTGGTTTTGGCATAATAACTAGTTACCGTGCTCGTTACCACAATAATAACGTAGTTACTGTAACGCGTTACTTAATAACGCGTTAGTCCCAACACTGCTCATTTCTACACTCAGGTGGAGAATTTCCAAGAGCAGCTGCTATCAGAGCGGTCTCTTTTGACATGTTTTTCAGTGCAGCACTGTTAAAACTCGACTGTCACTATAATGCCTGAATTATACTTCAGTGTGAAGTCTCTAGTGGAGATATCATCTGAATTTCAGGAGCGGGACCACTCCTCCTTCACGCCCCTTCTGACCTCAGACAATAAATGCCCCCTTCTCCAATATCCGCTGTTCTCATTTCCATGCGAAAATCCCTCGTCGTCAAACGTCTGGCGAACTTTCTGAGAGCTTAAAATCCTACTCACCCTTTTGGCTCATCACCATGGATGTCGCTCAGCCCATCGGACCAAGACCTCACTCTTTCTCCGCCTGATTTTCCCCGGGCAGTCCTGGATCTGCAGCCTGAACTCACTTGGGGGCAGCCGCGGAGAGCCCGATTACCCGTCCGGGGAGCGCTCCAGCGGCCGTTCTTGCCGCTCGGCTGTCAGGTCCGCCGTATCCATTCCACCGAACTCCTCGCTCTGCTCGCTTCAGCAATACAGCGGCTCCGGTCGCTCCTCATCCCCGCGAAACTACAACCTCCAAACCACTACTACAGGCCGACCCACCCCCAGCAAAAGTTCACGGCGGAGCTCCACTCCAGATCTCTCTGAGATGCATCTCCAGCCCCGCGGAGCATCCCGGAAATCCGAACCATCTCAGCGTCCAACTCCAAGGACACGCCGCCGCTCCCACACTCCGGTGAGGTCTCCCGAAGACTCTTTACCATCGAAGGGTCTCAGACTGGACCGTCGCCCGTCTTCAAGGAGTTTTGAAAGAGAGAGGCATCCGCTTTCGCCGATCTGACAATAAGGCTACATTATTCCATTACTTCTTAATGTCCCAGCACTACGTCTCTCATTCGCCGAACATTGTTAATTCCCCTGCAGTGATAAACAAAGCCAAAACTTCCATTAACGTTGCCTCCTCGCTCCTCACAGCCTCACCCAGACAGCGATGGCCACACTTTGTCACCGTTCCACACACTTCCTCCTCAGCGACTCCTCCCACTAGGCGCCGCACTCGGCGAAGGTTGCCAGCTCTGTGGTCTCCATTCCCTCCTTTGCAACTCACCTCAGCAAACCCTCAGCTAAACTCTGCAGCCAACCAAGTTGCCAGGTTCTAAGTCACTCATTCCTCCTCTATTAAACACCGCAGCTAACCTCGGCACTGGGATGCCAGGTTCTCAGTCACTCATTCCTCCTCTGTTAAACACCGCAGCTAACCTCGGCACCGGGTTGCCAGGTTCTCAGTCACTCATTCCTCCTCCATTAAACACCACAGCTAACCTCGGCACCGGGATGCCAGGTTCTCAGTCACTCATTCCTCCTCTGTTAAACACCGCAGCTAACCTCGGCACTGGGATGCCAGGTTCTCAGTCACTCATTCCTCCTCCAGTAAACACCGCAGCTAACCTCGGCACTGGGATGCCAGGTTCTCAGTCACTCATTCCTCCTCTGTTAAACACCGCAGCTAACCTCGGCACTGGATTGCCAGGTTCCCAGTCACTCATTCCTCCTCTGTTAAATACCGTGGCTAACCTCGGCACCGGGATGCCAGGTCCTCTCACCTCCGCTCCTCCCGTCAGCGAAGCTTCGAGTAACCCCTGGTCGAGCCTTTCAGCCCAGGCCCTGCTTCTTCAAGCTAACACTGCCCAGTTTTCGCTAGCCTCGGGGATCCCTCCCCCCAACCCACGGGCCCCAAACCCTTCTCCCGTGTCCGCTAACCTTCGCCAACAAATCATTGCCGGTAAATACATAGATCTAGTTGAGCTCATTCTTCCTCCTCTCACGCACCCTGCTCTTCCCAGGGTGATCAATGGCCATGACGGCTCCGTCATAATTCTCGGCACGGCCCCTTCTCGGGCGAAAGAGCTCACTCCACTCGAGTTTGCTTTTGCTTTTTCGTTGTACAGAGATGTTCTCTGCACCGCCTCCCGAAGATAAGAGTTCGATTCCTACCTGTCCATTGTACTCAATCTCACATTACGATTCGCCAGTGCCGGCTTCTATCAGTATCACATCCAGTTTGCTTCTCAGGCAGCTGCTCGCCTTCAGCATTTTACCCAAGCCGTTCTTCCATCCTTACCCATTCGAGCCCCTGGTACAGGAGCGCTGTACCAGGAATTCCCGAACCCACGACTTCCACTCCCTCCATGCCTTTGCCACAAGGTTCGGACAAGTGGGGCAGGCCCATCATGCACCTAGGAGGCCGCTCCACCTGCAATATGGGCCTGCCCCAGCTGCAATTCCAGCTGTTAAAGATGTCTCAACGCCGCTATCTTCACTCTTGCTCCTTTTGCGGCGGCGGCTATTCCCGCCCCGCATGTCCCCACAACCCCACCGAACCATGCCATTTTTCTCACTAAACTCCCCAGCAGAGGCGCGTGGCTCTCCTAAGCTGTCATCATGAGTACATCATCACCAATCCACCCCGATTTCAGGTGCCCTTTCAGAGTCATCTGGAGGGAGGCCTATTAGTTCACAGTCAGACTGACTTTTGGTTGCAAAAGCAGCCCCAAGCTCTTAGACTCACTCCCCGACGCTCCAATACCCGTTGTTCTTATTTCCATGCCCCACCCTTCCCCCCCTTTTTTTCCCTCTCTTCTCCTCTTCTCTCCTCCTCCCTTCCTTCATTCACTTCTCGTTAGTACATGGGGATCTACCCGACCCGGGAGTCGTCGCCAGTCCCCTTCGAGGCCTTCCCCAAACCGCAGCACCAGTTCATACTTCCTCATCCCTTTCGCTCATCGTTTCAGAGGATGTGGTCCCAGATAGTGAAGTAAGGTGTAAAGGAGGGCTCTAGAGTGCGACCAATTTGGTCGCAAATGCGACCAAATTTTTCAATGGTGCGACTAAAAAAATTCTTTGGTCGCACCAGTGCGACCAACTGTTCGGGTAACAAAGAAAAAAAAAAAAATCTCTGCAACTCTGAAAGTCTCCGTGTGGTCAACAACAGGCACACATTATGCCCCTATCATGGACTAAACCAATCAGAGATAGTCAGGGGCGGGACCTCTCTGATTGGCCGTGGTCCAGTTGAAAGGTGGATAGAGGGAGGTGAGTAGCTTGAATAAAGCGATATCGATTCATTAAATCCTGAATCGACTTTTAAATATAACTGTGTTTTGCCAGAAACGCCAGATTCTCAGATTAAAGCTCACAAAACTATTTCAACAACCACCAAACAGCAAATGAGAGCAGGCACACGGATTCCACACAAAGACGTAAACACAGAGCGGACCCGACGCATCAGAATCAGCTTTCTGTTTCTCGGGTTTCTCACCTGATGGCCCGAACATGGACACGCTGTCGGAGCTCAGCGATTCTGATGCGTCGGGTCCGCACTGTGTTTACGTCTTTTTGCACTGATTCTGAGCTGCAGGTTTTGTCTCTCCAACCAAAATTCACCGAGCCAGCAGCAAAAGAAGCAGCAAACTACGCTTCACATTTGATCAATGTCGTCATGAATTCCCTTTTACTTTTGCTGTTTTGCTTCCACCACAATAAAAATCACACTTCATGCACAGCTCTCTCCCTCTCTCTCTCTGTACCTCTAGAACAGTTTCCGTGTCAAATCTCTGTTTTCTGCATTATTCATTCGCTTATTACCCACCAGTCTACCATTGTTTACAGCGCTGTCGGCTGCTGTCTTTCTTTTTTTTTTTCTCGCTTAAATGACCTCGGACAAGAAAGCCTAATTTCTGCTGTTCAATACTGAAGAAATTTAAACTTTTTAAAATTATGCAAAATTACAGAATATTGCAGAATATTTTTAAGGTTATCTGCTATAAAAAGCCAGACCAGGAAAATCTCCTTCATGTTTTTCTGTGTTTTATTCTCAGTTACTTTGACACAAAGGCATCTGCTGTGATGTTCACAATTCTGATGAAGTCTCACATGTATCAGTGCTGATAAATGATCAGAATTATAATATTTCTGACTGTCTGAGGCTAAATTGAATCGAATCAGGACTTTGAGAACCGGAATCGAATGGATTATAGAAATCAGTGATGATACCCAGCCCTAGTGAGCAGCCTAGGCCTGACAGAAGTGGATGTAGCTGTGGGTAATAAGAAAAGATGAAAAGAACTATTGATAACTTTTGTGTTAAGTTAAGGACTGATCCGTCTGAAATTCATAGCCAGCTCTGACACGGTGCCATCAATCTTTGAATGCTAAAAAAGCACAGTGTATCCAGAAAACACATTATATGCTGCAATAAATGCACTGCCCAAGTGTCCCCTCTCCCCACTGCCTTTCAGCAGCAGGCAGCAGCAAACAGGTCGTCAGAGGAGCCAAGATGATGATTAAGTTTAACATTTTCTACGACATTGCAATTCCCCCCCCCAAAAAAGTGCACATGTAAAACTGCGGTGTTAAGCGATGCGGTTGAAAAATTTGAGTGCGCCTAACTTTTTAAAGTTAGGCGCACCGGTGTGCCCATGGCAAAAAGTTAGTCTAGAGCCCTGTAAAGGCATATTAAGGTGGAGGATTCTATATGATGTACAGAAATAAACAAACAATCCTTAGATTTCTCTACGACGTTGATGTCTCATCCGTCTTAGTGACCTGCCAGCCAATCAGTTAACAGTATTGTGTTGATGTGGTAATTTTTTTCCCACCTTAAAGCATATCAAATATATATGACAATGTGACACAAAAGGTATCAATCATTATTCTGCGCTTCTTCAAAAATTTTATAATTAATTTGACTTAACAGTGAAATCTAAGTTTTGATATTGAAAGAAAAGAAAGAAAGAAACCAAATACTTTTTCAGATGAATACAACTTTTGTCCCTGATTTAGCTCCATGTGATACAGCGTCTTAATGAACATCACCCAAAAACCATGCGGTAATCATTTACCAGGAAGCTGTCGTTCCATTTAAACCTCATATCCAGAATGTGATCAAGACCGAGGCAGTATTAATAAACAGTGCACTCATGTCCATGGAAACAAAGTTACTCAGTACTTTGTATAATAAGAGAACATGAGAGCAGGGCCTGTACTAATCATTTTAATATTAGTGTGTTTCTGAGTCTCTACTTATGCCTCAATCAATATTAATTTTAGTTGGGCACATGTTTAAAGATATGTAACTATGGGAAAGATATGGCTTTAGAATGAAAACAGTATTTAGTGTCAGATCAGGCTTTTCTGAAGGACAATGAGGATACAAATGTCCCCCTATGACAGACATGAGAGGAATTAACTCATCTGAGAGACAGCTGGAGGACAGAGACAGGACGGACACATCAGCTTTGATCGTGGGTGACACATCTCTGAATCACATAACAAAAACACAAAGCTACAAACAATACTGTGTATTCATAAGTGTAGATTGTCCTTATATATTCCAGGTACACAGAGGATATATAAAATTTATGCCAGCATTAAAACATTAGTGTGTGTGAGTGTGTGAGTGCAGCTGCAGCTGCACAAAAACTCTTGTTTAATTTTCTGTCTTTATGGAACAGCAAAGTGATTTTGAGCCACAATTTAAAACCACAAAATAACTTCTTTTTATTGGACCTTGAAAAGCAAATGTCCAAGTTTTTCAAAATAATGGTCTTGTTCGATCAATGCTCTATTGTTAACTGTAACACCAGCTTGACTTTGCCTTGATAATCTGTCACTTCATTCCCTGAATACTTAATCACAGGGAGAGAAGAAGAAATGTGGGAGACAGTCGTGACAGAGGCAAGGCCATTGCTCTCATTAGACCTCCTTCTCCTCAGACAGACTTTGTCTGCAGCAACATTTCACAAAGATCAGAAAACGCTCAAGCAGCAACAACCACAGCTTGAGGCTGAAGCTAATGCAGCCTTTGTCAACATTGCTTTAAACTGCAATGCTACAGCTGCTCAATACCCCCAAAAATAAAAAAAAATCCCCATCTCCGAATGATTCCCAGTCAAACTTTTTTGAAATGTGATAAACTAATCTGAGGCAACACGTTTGATGATAAATTGCTACACCATCTTAATTAATCAAATCCTGCTTGATAAATGTCACTGAAACATATCATTGCATGATATTGCAAACACATGCCGTGTGTTGTTGCAGTGCAGCAACAGCTCCTCTGGTTTCTTCCTCGGAGCCACAAAATATTGTTACACCTGGCTTTGCTTCAAAAAGAAAAAGAACCTTGAATCACTACACTACCACAGTGCATTTTGGGGACTTCATTTATTATATGAATTATAAATAAATGCCATGGCCTGAGGTGCACTTTCCCAAAAATGTACCCGTTCTGATCACTGTGCACAAACTCAGTGTAGGCAGGACACAAATTCAAACAGCTCAACGTAGATCAGGTCTGATGATTCAGCTGACACCTCTCTGTACCTCTGCATTCCTCTTGGCAAGTCAGATATAATGCGCCCTATTAAAGTCGCTTTAGCATGTGCGCATGTCTTGCGAGCCACTTTGCAGCCCTCGTCCACCTTAGCTCCACTTCAGCTGCCACAGATGCCTGCTCTGCTCTGTGCTACAGACACAACCACGTGGATGGTGGAAACTAAATATAAATGATGACAGATGGGTATATCACTCTACTTTTCAGTACAGAGTTCTTGACTGACTCTGTGGTCCACCCAGAAGCATACAGATTATTACAATTATAATGGTTCCATGGAAACCATGTATCTACTTTTAGTGAAAGTAACTGCACAAATGACCTGTGCATATTCAGTCACTGCTGTGTCTAAGTACATAAAGAAGCTCAAAGAAATCTCAGTGGGGTTATTGCAGAGTGACAAATACACAACAGTGCATAACTGTACTTAGGCGCCATGTAAATGACATGTATGGTGTGTTAAGGGTTAAACATAAATCATACTGAATGTGTGGTAAACTCCTCTTGCTGCCTTAAATGCAGTCTGGATGCATAAATTATGATCCCTGCTCTAATTTTGGCAAGCATACATTACATGAAATAGTTATATCGGTAAATTAATGTTTAATCCAATTAGGAAAAAATACTCACTCAAGCTTATACTGCTTATTAGGTCAGTAAGTAATCTTTATTTGTAGCAGGAATATTATTTTTACATATGTGGCTAATTTATTGTGTTTATAGTCATGAATTATCATTATGTGAGCCTAAAACTAATTTAATTCAGATATCACTTTAAATGAGATTAAAGTTGTAGGCATTTATACACAGCATGTTTATGTGGGGGTTTTTTTTTTTTGTTGTTGTTTTTTACCGTATTTGGCTATCAAACTTTCAGTTAAAGGTTATAAGTATTCTTTCAGTAACTTCCATCATTGTGCAGGGTGAATTAAATCCAAGGCGGGAGGAAAAAAATGGCAATTAATTCAAAGAGACACATAAGGGGACCAAAAAAAAAAAAGCTTTTTACATTTGTCACCCACTTAAAAGTCTTTGTGCTTCGCTGCTTTAATTGTGCTTTTTCACTTGAACTGTCAGACTCACACTGCTGCTGTGTTCTGATATTGCTGCAACCTTTAGTGTGTTTGTGATGTTATTGCACAACACTGGTTTTGTTCATCAAGAGTCTAATATGCAGAGACTGTACAGCTGGTAGAAGAAGGAGGAGGAGGGTTGCAAAAAAATTGAAATCCAACTCTGAAAGCAATCTCGTAAAGGTGTCCACTCCTCCGCCTCTCTTAGTACCACTTTTATTCTTAGTTTCTTTTGCTAGCAGGAAGGACACCACTGATGCACGAGGGGCTTAAGGCCCCAGTCACACAGTGCTTTGAGTCCAGTGGGAAACCACTTGACAACTACTGGTTTTGCGAGTTTTGCAAGTGGTTCCTGGCAGCTGGAAAAAGTTATATGTTAATGCACTGAAAACATCCATGTGATTGTTTTGATTATCAGTTATCTTAAAAAGTGACCAAACCAAACACAAGCTGGTTTATGGTGTAATACCCTCTTTTGCATGCCAGCAACATACAGTTGCCAACAGATTGGGGAATACAATCATTCTCTAGCTGTGTGACTGATGCCTTACCAGATACAGTACAACTATAGAAAACAGAATGCAGTCTGCTTATACTGAGAAGCAGCGATGTTCCATCAGAACAAGAAAGACAAGTCGTGCTTGCCTTGTCTAAACTAAAAGCGGGCAAAAATTAACATATCAAAGTAAACTGATCTTTCTTTCCATTTATCTCGGATAGTCGACAGCTATCCACAGTCGAAAATTGTTGCTAAAATTGTTTCTTGTCTAGTGCTCAAACTGTAGCTTTCACTGTCATACAGGTGTGTCCCTCTCCCATTAACAGTGACTTGAGCTGAGCAGGCTAAGAGGTCAGCAGCTTCTTTTTGGTAATTTGTTCATGCTCATTGTGGATAAAACTCTTGTCCCCATCCTTTACTGTGAGAAACCAGTGTGTGAGCAAAGCTGCTGCTGGATCAGCTTTCACTGCTCTGAGATCAGTTACAACCTGTGCTTTGTGTGGTAACTAGTGCTGTCAGCGTTAATCTCCTTAAAATGACGTTAACACCATAACCGTATTAATGCGGCAAATCTCTGTCAACGCATGAGCGTGGCTAGCTCGTTAACGCGTTAGCACTGTGCAGCCACACGCACGGGACAATCCGTGCTAACTCGCTAACGGAGATTTGCCGCTTTAATGTGGTTATGGCGTTAAGGTCATTTTAACAAAATTAACGCTGACAGCACTAGTGGGAACGCAACTAGAAATATTTAACAATTGATCATTAATAATAATAATTGTTACAACAGTCTAATATGATTGTTGTAACAATTATTATTATTAATAAATACCTTCAGCCTCTTGAACACTATTTTTATGACCTTGTGCATTAGTTTGGCTGGTAACTTGTAATACACGTTTTAAAAAATTCTAGCAACCACAGGATGAGATATTGAAATAGATAATCAGTAATATCAGTAGCATCTGTTGAATTAATTTGATGCAGTTAGGAAATTTCAATATATAGCAGAAGATAATGCTGCATTCCTAATGCTGGAAGGGGAATAAAGAGGATCTGATTAATTGACAGGCATCTAAAACAAAATGCACAGTGATTGGGATTGGATATTTATCTGGGTTTAAATACAGTTTGGAGGATTTGGGGTCTGAATTTGAAAAAATGCTGTTTTTAAACATCTTGTCAATCTTACACAGTCAGAGAAATGTGGGGATTAAGATGCAAAAAGATAGAGACAGAGAAAGATTGCCTCTGGCCCAGTTTCAGAAGAATAGAGACATCAGTTGAGCTGCAGATGCTAATGAGAATAAAATCATTTGATTTTGGCACAGCTTATTGTAAGCTTGAAGAGCACATGTTTCTCCTGTTAGTGGACGTCCTGAGGATGGAGATTTTGGTTGTGTGTATTTAATTTTCTATGTAACAGATAACTATAATGCGTGTTCCCCAGGTGATGTATTCCTTTATTTTAGGGACATTTCTGAGTAAGAGGAAAGACCTCTGTTTGCACAAGAGATCATTTTTCTTTCAAGACAGCAAAGTGCAACACCACCGTCATCACACACACCTTCCTCACATGGCAGGCAATAACAGGTGTGTTACTACAGATTCTGAAGTTTGTCAACGCTTGGACTGAACGTTTGTTTTCACCTGAAATAATACTTTAAAATGAAAGTGGATTAGTATGCAAGTAGGCTTAGTCTTACAACGTAAACCAAATTAACCCTGCTAGTTATCCTCTTTTATCAAGTCGTGGTCAGGGTTTCTTTTGTCAGCCTTTGACCCCTTCAGTTACGGAGTGCATTAATAAATCTAACTGCGTGACTCGACAGGACAGTCGGGGCACTCGGGTCCTGTTAGGGAGAAGAGATACTCTCCCCGCTAGGGCCTGACCGCAACGTGACTCCAGCCACCCTAATTTCTGGTCCTGGAGAAAAGAGCCGCTCTGCAGGGGAAGTGAGAGGCTAATTGTCGCGAGAGGCACTGAAGGAGCAAAGCTGAATCAACTCTAATTAGGACACAATTACGGCTAACTCTCACAGCTGTAAAAATCCATTAACCTTTAATCGTACAGTTCATCAAACACTTGAGGTTAGAGTGTGTGTGAATGCGTGACAGTGTGTGAGTGAGAAGCTCATACAGAGAGATACAGAGACAGATCGATGCATCTGTGAGGAGAAAAAGCCCCGACTAGGAAAATATTTTGGCATATGGTGATCGTGACAGAACAATCAGGGGTGACAGAGAAGAACACTGATCTCACTGAATCCATGATCGATACATTAGTTATATATTCGTTTTGTCTTGTAATTTGCAACTGAAATTTCTCCCCATGTTTGTTCTCTCTGAGTACTCCAGCTTCCTCCCACAGTCCAAAGACACACAGCTGGAGTGAAGTTGGCGGTAGCTGTCTCTCTGTGTTAGCCCTGCGAGACACTGGCAACCTGTCCAGGGTGTACTCCACCTCTCGCCATGGGATAGACTCCACCATGAATAAACAGTCATTTGGTATTAGCCTGCTGCACAAATCAAGAGCACTCATTAATTCTACTCATCTGTAAATCCTCCCCTGTCTTATACCAAACACTGAAAATACTCCATAGGGCTACAGAAATGTGGCAGCAACTGTAAGCTTAACAACATGACACATTTTCTCATCCAAAGCCAGCAGTCTGCTCCTCTGTCAGCTGTCACTGATTCCCAAACTGAAAGAAGTAATATTTATTAAACAGCACAGTGTGACAGTCCCACTGTATGACCCTAAAACGATGCTCATTTATTTTAAAATTACTGTCTGTTTCTGTTTTATGTGAATCAGGAAACTTCACACCAGTATTTCATTTAAAAACATGTACAATTTAAAATTGCTGAGATTAATATAATATACACTAGCTGCAGATCTCATTATAAACATTGCTTAGTAACCCTGGGTTGGGCCACCGTTTGTTCTCAAATAGCCTCGTTTCTCACTGAGCTGTCGGACACGTTCCTCACCGTGTAAACACGATTATATCACATCACTTCTGCAGATGTCATGCTCATGAAACCATTTAAGAGAGACAGATGCTGTGGTTATAAAAAGATGCACATAGTCAGCATCAAACTATGACTGACTGACTGGTAATATGAAGAAGGTGCATTAGGTGTTTCCACTTGTTAATATATTCAATTAAGGCTTTGTCACTTTATCTTGTGGAAATAGTGACAGTCTTCATAGCAGTGAATTTACATAAATATGCATTTAAACTATGAGACTCTTAACATAGCAGCAAACAAATTAATAAACACTACAGCGCCTGTGAGTGAGTCATCCAGCCTTCAGGCTGCTAAGTAACAATATGCGTCATCCATCTAACTTTCAGCAGACATGGCCTTTTTAAAGTTTGAAATGTAGCTTTTAATTAGACATGAGCCTCTGGCCAATCATCTATGGGTTGGTAGATAAGAGAACAAGAAGAAAAGATGTGACTCCTGGTGATGTTTGCCTGATGTTATCCAGGAGGACAGCTGCTACGTCATACATTGATCTAGACACTAAAAATGCTTGATGGTGATCTAGAACCAACATTAAATACTGTTAAAGAACCGCCATCAAATCTCATTAACTTTTGTTGACACATAGCTGTTACATTACTGTCAGTAAATCTCTATACAGGCATTTATTATGAAATCTCTCCAGGAAGGTGATTGAAGCCTAACAGCAATTTCAAGTGTGGCCTTAATGCATGCAATCATAAATGCAAAATTAAAAAACACTAATATTTTCTTATTTACTATTTAACTTTTATTTATTTATTTTAGTTTTACGTGGTCAAATATCTCTAAGTTATTTACATGAAGTCTGTGGAAAAGATTCATGCAGCCATCATTGAGAATTTATGAAACTACATCACCTGAGTATGTCCCCAGTGCTGTTTGCAGTTCTTAGTTTCTAGTTTATTTAGTTTCCCTTCATGTCCATGTCCTTAGTGTGTCTTTGTCTCTGTGTTGGCTTACCTTTGGTCTGTGTCTAGTTCATCATTTCTTGTAAAGTTTATAGTCTGTAATCTTTGTGTAGTTTGATCTATCCATCTCTGGATGGAGTTTAAATTGTTACCAGTTATGTCTCAAGTCTGCTAAACCTCCAGTAAAGTCCAAGTGCTGTGAACCACCAGACCTTTCCTCTGTTTCTGGAATATCTTGATCTCAAAGACATTTTTAGTGAAGACAATCATCACCCCTGTGATTGTGCCATAGGCCTACTACCCAGATCACCTTTGCTCTGTGATTTTGGTGAACTGGTCGTTTAAGGTCTGAAACGATCTGTAAGGGAAAAGGTTTTCTATTTTTTTTATCTAGCTCAAATTTCTTTCTGCCTTTTTTAGGTGAAGCAGGGCTGAGGAGGCGATGATGTGTTTGACACCGACACTTCTATATTTTCAGTCGTTTGACTCCTTATCTCCTCCACCTCGAGCACAGCTACAAATTCTGCTTGGAGGGCAAATTCGGTGTAAAGTAGAAGAAGCTTTTTTGTTCTCTAATTTAGTGCTGAATTCCTCGGCTATAGTGAGGCAATAGTGACAGCTCTGGCGCTCTGTGTAGCTGTGCGGTCTGAGACCACTGAAGCTAAATGACAAACAGATGTCAGTTAATGAGCTCGGGGTGAAAACACTCTGAGTTGTGACACTGCAGATGGACGGGTGGATAACCAGAGAGAGAGCAGAAACAGAAGTGTAAAAAAATTGTTTAAAATATTTATAAGTTTCACTCTCACTGAACGGAATTTTTGCAGATCAAGTTTTTAAATTGTGACCGTCTGTAATTAGTTGTGGGACAATACTTGCATCATATAAATAGAATAACAACAACGGTGGAGGCACAATCTCAGGTACTGCCTGTTCTGAGCCAGGGTACACAAAAGCAACGACAGTCTAGGAAACCTCTCTCTCGCCCAGTGACAACTGGGATAGACTCCAGTGTCCCATGAGGGGAAGAAATGGATGAATCTCACAAGAAAGTTAATTTACAAACTGAACATCATGTCAAATTTGACTTGAAATGACCAATTCAGTCTATGATCTCATCAAAAAACGTTCTTATGGAGGCCATAGAGCAAAACACGGAGGGACATATTTTATAAGTGGCACCTCTGGGGCTGAAATGCTGCTGAAAGCAAATGCAAAAGTGTAAAAACTGCAGTTTCCCTAATGCCTAACAAGACTCTCACTTTTATAGCAAGTTTACAGCCCAGTTTAAAAACTTTCAGTTCGATTCAATTTTATTTATATGGCACTAAATCACGACAGCAGTTGCCTCAGGGCGCCTTATATTCTGAGGAAAAGACCCAACAGGAACACTTGGCAACAGTGGGGAGAAAAAACTCCCCTTTAACAGGAAGAAACCTCCAGTATCACCACACACGCACACACACACACACACACACACACACTGTGGAACAGAGCCAGCGAGTAACAACTACTAATTAAATGCAGAGTGGTGTATAAACACATAGTGAGTGAAGAAGAAACTGCATCATGGGAATCCTCCAGCAGGCCTATTGCAGCGTAACTAAGAAAAGACTCATCTGATCCAGCACTAACCATAAACTTTATCAAAAAGGAAAGTTTTAAGCCTAATCTTAACAGTAAAGAAGGTGCCTGTGTCCCAAATCCACAGAAGAGGGAAAACGGTTTCTTTATTTTACTAAAGGTTTAAGATTGACTGACAGGTGTGCTGACACAGGTTGCTGTAGCTGATTGCTTTCTCTCTGCTGTTCACAGCTGTTGGTTAGTTTTGGAGAATTTTAATAATAATAATAATAATAATGCATTGGATTTATATAGCGCTTTTCAAGGCACCCAAAGCGCTTTACAATGACATTATTCATTCACGCTCACATTCACACACTGGTGGAGGCAAGCTACGGTTGTAGCCACAGCTGCCCTGGGGCAGACTGACAGAAGCGAGGCTGCCATATTGCGCCTCTGGCTGGTATTTACCAGGTAATAGAATTACCTGGTAAATACTTATTGTGTGGTACACACCATCTAACACATTTGTGTGTTGGTGAGTGAAATATAAGGGGAGGAAGGATAAGAGCAGCTAGGAAAACTAGAAAGTGAAAAGAAGAGAAAAAGCTCCTCACTTTTTTCAACTTGCATAACAGCTCATCACAGGATGCTAATAACTGACATACAGTTTAGGGCAGGCTGGCAGTGAACCATCACATTTCAGGTCTGCTCATTAGAAACAAACTGACCTGCGTGATCCGACTATCGCCGCCCTGTACTTTCCTCCAAACACTGGGGGGCTCAGACTGAGGCCATGTTGACCCTTTAATAAGAGGCTTCACCTCCAGAAACTCTCCATTAAAGACAGATGAGAGGCTGGGCTCTGTGGTGCCAGCCAGGCTTAAAATCCCAGCCCTCATCTCTCATCCCTTCAATATGACAGGCTGGTAACACAAACAGAGGAGACACACAAACAAGTCATGGTTTGCTGTGAGTACGCATGTCTTGTGAGAAACGTCGAAGTGAGATCAAGTTCCCTGCTGTTTGCCATGAACATGACTAAACTCTCCTTATTTGGAGAAATGACTGGTGGTGATGGTTTGACAAGGAATGCCCCCTCTTCCAATCCTATATCTGCTGTGCCAAAAGGGAAACAATAGAAAGAGGATTCAGTGTTCCCAGTGGATTTTGGGATTTTGCAAGTGAAAACTCAATCTTCCTGTGCATCCTATTTCACATTAAAATCGTACGAATGCCTAAACATTGAACACAAGTGGCAGCAATAATAGCTTAAAGCTAAAGCCTGACCTGACCATCTGAGGTCTAAACCTAAGAATTTGTCATCAGAGTACATCCTTTTTGTTTTCCTTTTTAATCGTTCACCCAAAGCTTTGGCAATCAGATAAAATTAAAATCAAATAAAAAAATCACTCTAACATGGATAATGATTTAGAACCAGTCGGGCTCATCCTTTGTTGCAATCATGAGTCACGTTTTTGCCTTTCCAAACCCACCCATTACTTACAATTTCTGTGGTTTGAAAAACACAGCAACACTGAAATTTTTTTGTGTCACATTGCCTTCAATCTGCTGTTCCAGCTAAAACCAGTGAACCAACTCCTCCTGATCTGTGCCTTGTTCCTAAGGAATATCATGACCTGAACCAGGTGTGTTCTTGCCGAGGGAAACAGAGACAGAGAGAGACGCCCCTCTGACCTATTCCAGCTTTTGCCCACGGTTGCTGGGTATGTGACATGTGACATATATTATTTGATACACAACAACATTTTTAACTACACTTGATAAGCACAGATATAGAAAAAAAAGGTTGAATAGGTTTTTTCTGTAGTAATGCTGAATTCTGAACAAGCCTCAGGAGAGGTTGGAGCAAGCTGGCAGGTGCAGAAAACAATCAAAAAGACTCTGAAGTATCCTTAACTATTACGCTTACATGCCAAACATCAACTCCTACCATAAGCTGAATGACACCCCTCCCCCACCCATCACCTTCACTCAATACCAGGTTCAGATGCAAATGAGGAAACTCCACTCAGGCAAGTCTGCTGGACCAGACGGAGTGAGTCCCCACGTCCTCAAGGCCTGCTCCCCCGAACGGTGTGGAGTCTTTCATAAACTGTTCAGTCTGAGTCTACAGAGGGTCCCAGTGCTGTGGAAGACATCATGCCTCATCCCTGTACCAAATACGCCACGCCCCAGTGGCCCCCAGGACTACAGGCCTGTGGCACTGACCTCCCACATCATGAAGACCCTGGAAAGGCCCATCCTGGACCAGCTGCGACCCATCGTCAGACCACATCTGGATCCCCTTCAGTTCGCTTACCAGCCCTGTCTCGGAACAGAGGACGCCATCATCTACCTGCTTAATCGTGTCTACACCCATCTGGACCAGCCGGCGAGCACTGTGAGGGTCATGTTTTTTGACTTTTCCAGTGCTTTCAACACCATCAGGCCGACCCTCCTGGGTGATAAGTTAACAGCGATGCAGGTGGATGCTTCTCTGGTGTCCTGGATTGTTGATTACCTGACAGGAAGACCACAATATGTACGTCTCCCACAGTGTGTGTCTGACAAGGTAATCAGCAACACAGGGGCACCACAAGGGACTGTCCTCTCCCCCTTCCTCTTCACCCTCTACACCACAGACTTCAGCCACTGCACAGAGACCTCCATCTTCAGAAGTTTTCTGATGACTCTGCGGTGGTTGGATGCATCAGCAGGGATGATGAGACAGAGTACCGGGCTGTGGTCGACTCCTTTGTCACGTGGTGTGAGCAGAATCATCTGCAGCTCAACGTGGCAAAGACCAAGGAATTGATAGTGGACTTCAGGAAGACCAGGAAACACTTGACCCCTGTTTCAATCCAGGGGGTCAATGTTGACATTGTGGATGACTATAAATACCTTGGAGTACACACTGACAATAAACTGGGCTGGGCTAAAAACACCACAGCACTTTACAGGAAGGGCCAGAGTCGTCTCTATTTTTTGAGGCGACTGAGGTCCTTCAACATCTGCCGGACAATGCTCAGGATTTTCTATGAGTCTGTGGTGGCCAGTGCGATCCTCTGTGCTGTTGCATGCTGGGGGAGCAGGCTGAGGGTCGCTAACAGACTCAATAAACTGATCCGTATAAGGCCAGTAATGTTGTGGGGATGGAGCTGGACTCCCTTAAAGTGGTGTCGGAGAGGCGGATGTTGTCCAAGATAAAGACAATGTTGGATAACACCTCCCATCCACTCCATGACATGCTGGTCAGTCACAGGAGCACGTTCAGTGAGAGACAGAGATTACCAAAAAGCACCACTGAACGACACAGGAAATCATTCCTGCCTGTGGCCATCTCCCTGTACAACTCCTTCACCGAACACACTGTATACTGCAATAGCTACACCCTTCTTGCACACGTTCTTTCTCTTATTCAGCTATTTATCAAGAAGTGACTTATATGTATATAAGTCATGTATATATTGTATATATTGTGTCTATTTCTCACTTAGTGTATTGTCTGTCTTTGTTAATGTTTATACTGGAGCACTGTAACCAAAATAATTTCCCCTAGGGATCAATAAAGTATTCTGATTCTGATTCTGATTCTGATGTGGTCTGAACATATCAAAGACAGCGTGTCGAGCCAAAGGGTGTGATGACGGCATCGTTGTGGGCAGCACGCAGATCACGTAATAGCTTTGATGGAGGATTCCAACTGACTGTTTGACCTTTATGCTCTGTGGCATAAAAACAACACACAAACACACACAGTCTTATTTCCATCACTTCTGAGGACTTTACACTTACCTGGTTTCATGGAAAGTCGTCACTTCCTTAAAAACTACTAAAATGTAACAATTTGGATTCTGATTGTTTTTGTTCCACACAAGGTGATTGAGATGTAGGCAATTTATTCCCACCTCCTCCCACCCCAACTCCCCAACACACACACACACACACACACACCCACACACACACACACACACAGGTTTCACACCGCTGGGATGAACACGGACGCTAGCATGGAATTAGCATCTTGACAAGTGTTGACTTTAATTACACATGATGAAGCTGAAGCACAAACATGACTGAGCTGATATTAGCACAAATGCCAGAATATTGAAACAAAATCATACACTCACTGAACTAGCATGTGTTTACCTATTTGTAAATGCCATTTGTGTGCCAACCTTTTGTATTTGCTCTTGCTTTTGTACTTTGTCACTCACATTACTGTGCTTTAACAGTGCCTGTCTAATACTAGTACTGTGTTTGTGTCTATTTGTGCGTGTCCTCAGTGGCCTGACACAAGCAGCTGCACTAACATGCTGCCATAAACTGCATAACTCTATATAAAGAGCTCTGATCAGCCAGTAGAGTCACAGGGGGGAAATGTAATCATCACACGGTGTTAATCCTGATGAATCTAACAGGTGACATGAACCCATCCAGCCATCTGCAACTGATGATAAAATCTATCCTGGGAAAGCCACAAATTAATGAAGGTGCAAAGGAGGCAAAGTAAAATTGGGAGGCACTATCTCTCACACTGGCCATCTACAGAGGACAGAAGACCCTGCTGCTAAGCTGTTGTAAGCAAATATACAGCTTATGAGAAGCCTTCTGTTTAGTCCTTTGTCATTTATATTGCTATAAGGCATGAAGCATGAGGATCAGTTTTATACAGTGGTCTGTTCTAGAGTGGCTAACTACCAATACAAACAACTATATACAAATTAGTGCTGTCAGCCTTAATCTCGTTAAAATGAGATAAATGCGTTAACGAGCTAAACGAGCTAACGTGTTGACACCGTGCAGCCCCATGCACGGGGCGATCTGCGTTAACTCGCTAACAGAGATTTGCCACGTTAATGCGGTTATGCCGTTAACGTCATTTTAACAAGATTAACGCTGACAACACTAATATATATGTATATATATATAAATATATATATATACAGAGAAAAAATTGAAAGCCTTCTATTCCCCCAATACAGTGGGATTCAAGATGCCATTTGCGCATAGCACCAACAGTCAGTGCATATTGGAATTCTTGTGCAAAGCTCTCCAGGTCAAGTTACATTTTTGAGAGAGAATGGGGGCAATCTACTAATAGTGTTTACTATATAAAATTCCAGGTATTGCACACATAGTATTGCACATTTTGACATTTAGAATATTGTACCTAATGTTGCATCTGCTTCACAGATCTGTTTCAGTAAGCTTATTGCACATTAAACAGACAGTGATTTATCCCATTGTACATTCGAAGTGAGATGAGGTGTTATGTTAAGTGTTCAGTGTTTGTGTTTTGCCATCAGTCTGACAGTTGTGGGGAAGAAGCTGTTGAAAAACCTTGTTCTGTGTGTGATGATGCTGTCTGCTCTGTTGTGTCTCAGATCGTATGTACAGTTTTTGTGTCTGAGCAGAGAGTGAGCTGGATGGTGTGAGTCCCTGACAGTTCTCTCCACTCTTTTCAGCAGAGTTGTGTATACAGAGAGTCCATGGAAGGAAGTTTTGTCCCTGTGATCCTCTCCACAGTCTTTATGGCTCTTTGCAGAGCCTCCCTCTCTGCCTGTGTGGCGTTCCCATACCAGACGGTAATGCCTGCGGTGGGGATGCTCGAAATACATTACATTTCTGTTCCTGGACGATGCTAGTCATGTCATTATGTCAGTTTTACCCATATGTTGCAAATGAAAGATGGATGCAGCCATGTGATGTCACCCAGTGATTTTTTTTTAATGTATTTTATAGTGGGGTGCTATTTTATCAACCAAAGCTTCTATTATTTAGATCAGTGACAGCCCCACAGGTAAACAGAGGTCCTACAGTTTAGTGGCCATCAGATCCTGGGTGTTTGAACACCAGTGGAACCAAACACAATGTGCCACCATTTTCTGTACATAAAAGATAGATGAAGCTCTGAAAAGTTCCTCAAGCTCTGTAATGGACAGCAGCAGGGGACGTATCCTATACTGAAGCATCACATAGCCAATATAAGGGTCACCAACACTACAGGACACTGGGCTCATAAACTGGAGACATAGGATCATTTTGACAAAGGCCCCGGATAATACTGTGAGTTTTGAAGCCACTGTCAAGCCCTTCTAAACATTGTCTCCATTTGTCGCATCTTGTGAGTCAGTATTCTCCACCTTGATGGCAATAAAGATTAAGTACAGCACTTATTTATATGTAGAAAACAGTCTTAGAGGCTGTCTGTCATTAATCACTCCAAGAATGAACACAGTCTCGGGAAAGACAGGCTCTGTCATTTAGGTGAGTTCGTAAAGTGAGTTATTGTGAAGAGAGGTGATTGAGATATCCCAATTAAAAGTTTTTAAAGTAATGGGCTTAATTAATATGTGTTCAACATTGTTATAACTCATGTTATGATTTGTTCAGAACTTTGCATCAATTATTTGAGTAAGGAACAATAATTTAGAAGCAGTTAGTGAAAGTCAGCTTCACACTAGTAATTTGGAATATTGGAGTTTATTGGGACTATGACGGTCCAAATGCAATTAAAAATGAAATGACCCACTGCTTTAAAGCATCGAATTAGTATTCTCATATTTTCTCGTACTGAAAGTTTGGTTCCTCCATGTCGGTGTATTCTTACCCCCAGTGCATCCATTAGAGTGAAAGAATGTGTGCAAACATTAGACAAAGTGTTTCAGAATAGACAAAAGTGCTTGTGTGATTGGGTGAATGGGGCTTGTAGTAAAAAGTGCTCGGTTAAAGTAGAAAAGTGTTATATAAATACAGCTGCATCCATTGTTTGGTGTTCTTGTCCACTAGATGGTTGAAGGCCCCGTCAGCTGTGGTCTTTTGCTTTAGAGCTTCACTTACTCTAACAATGAAAGTCTAACTAATCAGTCACACAAAGGCGGTTACCACATCAATAAGCCAAACCAGGATTTAATTCTCCACCTATAGGCACATGAAAGCAGTGGCATTGGCAGGATACAGTTTAGGCCATAATTCTGTGCAGAAAGACAGTAGTTTTTTGCCTCTGTGTACCACCACTGTCAATTTTACTAACTTTTCACAAAACCTTTGTATTAACTGTTTAGATACCACCATTTTTTATATAAGCCATGTCCAAATTCAGAGGCTGCATCCTCCTGACTACCAGGCCTTCGCGGTCTACGTGGGCCGGGTCCTCCGGAGGCCGGGTAGGCTGGAAGTGCGAGGCTGTGAAATTGGACAGTCTAGCCTTCAGATTTGCATCACCAGCTGTCTCAGTGGATTTTAATAAACTCAGCCATCTGCTCCTTGCTATCTAAAATATAACAGGACGCTGGAGTAAATTCTCGATCATCTCACACTAATGGTTAACCAGTTTTCCATTTAACGTTTATTCAGCTGTAATCTGAGTAAAACTGATTTACTCACAAACAAATAAAACACTGAAAAAAGCCAAACAATAACATTTTTAAGTTATCTAAGTGACTTATATATCATGTTTAACCTGAGTAGCGAAAGTCCGCGGGGGTCTGAAAACGATGTGTGGGGAGTTCGGTGTTCTCGCCGGCTCTAGTGAGCCTCGACCTCCCGGTCAGCTATCGAGCTGGTGGGTAACAGACGTCTCCGAAAACGTCGAAGCACTTTTACAAATATGTGATGTCTTGATAAGCTGATATTTGAAGTCCACACAGCTACATTCTCGCCTGAACATATCTTAAAAGTTTATTTTGTGACCCAGAAAGATTAATAAGAGTCATATTAAAAGTAAGTAGCTGCTGCCACTGTTGGAAACTGGAATTGGCTGGGCCGCGCTATATTTGTGGTGTCTGTTAGCCGTTGAGCACTGGTTTGCCCTCATTAATCAGAAGCTTGGGGGTTCGATCCCAGGCTGCTACAGTCTGCATGCTAAAGTATCCTTGAGCAAGACGCTGAAAGTTGCTCTCTGATTTGTTCATTGGAGTGTGAACATTAGATTAGCACTTAGGTGTAGAAAAAAATGCTTGTGTCAGTTGGCTAATAAGGCATGTTTTATGTACTCACAGCACTTTGTACAAATGAGGTGTGGCTGTTTAAAATGTTTGTTCTCCACAAAATGCACCACATCTAATCAAGTCAAGAGAACTCTTGAGGGACTGAGCATATCATTGTCAAAGTCTACTAGCATGAAATGCACCCATGAATATAACTACAGAGGGCTTAGAATAAGGTGAAAACCACTGGTTTCACTCAAGAAGAATAGAAAAATAGATAAATGAAAAACAAAAGAGTCTGCACAGTTCCCAAAACAATTCTTTAGACAGATGAGCCCGAGATTGCCGGAATATACTTGAACCAGATCAATGGGAGGAGAAAAGTTTGCAGAGGAGGAGAGAAACCGCTCATGATCCAAAGCATACCACATCTTCAGTCTAATAAGGTGAAGCAATGTTATGGTAAAGGTATATGTGATTACCGGTGAACCTGCATCACTAGAGTTTATTGATGATGTGTGAAAAGTAGCCGGATCAATTCTGAATTTCATGGGGCTACAATTCAGCCATGTGTTGCAAAACTGACAGTGCTTCAGAGTGTAAATGGATACTGACCCAAAGCATAAGCAAAGCAACGTAAAAATGGGATATTGTTCAGTGGCCAAGTTAGCGACATTACCTCAGTTCAATATAGCCTGATTTTCATTTTTGAAATACAAGACTGCAGTGAAAGACTCCCATAAACTCTAACAAATGCCAAGCAGAGTATCTTAAAGGATGATACATTGCATGAGTAGATGTCCAAGGGTTCTAGACTAAACTGTTCAGGCAGTTAAGAAAAATCTTCGAAAACCTATTGAACACTAGCTGTGCTTTGATTACATATTGATTGGTCGATTTAAAGACCACTATGGTGGTACAGAAAGGCAAAACCAGAGTAATTGTGTCAACTTAGTGACCTAATGGTATGAACATTCATTGCAGTAAAGCATCATATTTTACACCATATTTTACAAAAAAGAAGATTAGAATATTAAAAAGTAAAATAAAATAGTGAAACATTTAATAGAGGCTAAAAGTAGCTAAGCAGCTGTACCCAGTGTGCTTTTGATAGGAAAACCAAAACACAGATGTATCTTTCATCTGTAGCCCTGAAAAGTCATAGCCAGTTAATAACAAACTGATTGGTCAGTTGGGCGTGGCTTCCTAGGTGTATTTTACATTTCCATGAAAAATCTGCTCATAATTAAAACTGCAGAGAGCCTTTGCATGTCTTTACTCAGCAGTTTACACACAAAGTTTTCCAACATCACAAATCAACTTTAACAGATTTCACTTTTTTTTAAGTATCAACATTTCTGCCACAGTTTCACAGTATGTAGGTCACTGAACGTAACTCTGGATTTCCCAGTAGCTGTTTGCTGCAGATGGCTGTTTGAGTGTAATAACATCACATGACATTCAGAAGAAAACAGAGTGTCGTGTGTGTTTGCATAAATCATGCAGTAACTTCTTTAAGAAGTGGATTGTACAGCTGTTATACAAAAACAGAGGATTTAAACATTGGTTTGTTTTTTGTCATAAAACAGCCGTTCTCTGGATAACAGACAGCTCTTTAACATCACCTGCTGTCAGACTGCAGATCACCTTTATATCACAACGTATTAACCTTCAGTTCCCTCTCTTTGAATTGAATTCCTATGCTGTTTCCAGAACACAACACATGTGTAAAAGCTATGATTACACTGTATTAGTTTCATAACAAAGTGCAAAAATGCTCATTTTTGATGTTTATTTTCCCCTGCTCTTGGAACATTGCAGTACATATTATTAAAATAATCCACTGTTTCTGTAGTCATACATTTTTTCACTGGTAGTAGATCACCCACAGGAGTCTGTGTCTGGAGTTGTTTTGAATTATTTTCATAACTACTGACAAAGAAAATAAAACTTTATAAATAATGAAAACATTTGTAGCTATATGGAATTATTCATTTTAATTTGTAGTGATAAATTAATGCTGAATGGTGGTTGTTTGTTGTCACGGTTATGAAAAATAGCCGTTCATTTATTCTGAAAGAATAACTGAAAACTTGCAGGTTTATTGGATAACTAGTTAACAAACATAGCACTGCATTAATAAGACCACTCCAGCATTATCCCCATGCATGCCCCCAAGTTTGGAGAACCTGCTTTAACACAACAAGTGGCAAGATCATTATGCTGCTACCTGAGCAAAACTGGATTAAAAGTACAAAAATCTTTTATTATATTTTTATGATTGGATTTCAGTGTAAAAAGCAGAAATTGTTACATATTTAAGATGCCATAATTTCACAACAATAACCCAAGAAAACGATATAAATGGACCGAAAAGTAACTTAATTGCTCCACTACCACACATGTCCTGTGAAAAGAAGCTAAGATGAGATTGTGATGTGATTATGGCTTTATGTGAATTGAAATGTATCACCTCATCTCATTTTATAATGATTAAATATAGATGCAATGTGCTGAGGCTGTGTGTTTGTATGTGTGTGTGGTCTTCCAGGTTTCCTTTGCATCCATCAATGTGGCAGTGCCGGACAAACCAATCTCCTCTCTGTCTCTTCTCATTGCATCACACATATCCAGCCAGCAGCTTCATCAGCTGGCCAGCTTTCATGAAGGCACCCGCAGGATGGATTGTCTGCTGCTGAGATAGACTAAGTGAGATTTACAATGTTCCCATGTGACCTGAAGACTGTCCATTGTTTCAGTTTTTCCTCCAGGTGGTTACTTTAGGTGAGCAAATTCTGGTAAAGTAATGATGCTGGGTGGGTTGACTGAATTCCAGACAGGGTCAAAAGTCATCAGGCAGGTGTGACCGGACAGCAAGAGAGCGCAACATTTCGATCAGACGGTTGATACCACTTTTAAAATAAAGGCTTTACCTTCCTGTGCGCTGAAGTTGATCTGCAAATATATTCTCACACAGAAAACCCTTCTCTTCTGCATCGATGGAGAGACTCACGAGTTACTTCAGAGAAACAAAACAAAACAAAGTCTTTTGCATGTCTTTATATTCAAGTCACAGCAACTTAAAGTGTTGAATCTGTTACATTACAGTTTCCACTAGTCATATAATAATTCAACTATTGAGAAGCCAAGTGTTGGGAGTAGATGAGCCTGAGGAAGAATCTGTTGCATTATCCATGTGGCTACCTGAAACAAACACAGATCCATCAAGGCCTCATCAAGGAGCCACTGCAACTAAATGTCAGGCTTTGAAGCTTGGTGCAATTTCTTTTTTATCTTGTATTCAGCACACGACAGCGTCACCGTGGTGTGATTTGAGGCTCAGGAATCCATGCTGGTGTGGCAGAGCTCAAATTAAAGCCGCTCTTGTTCACGGACACAAAACCACCCCTAGACCTGCATCCTGCAATTATGGGGGTTTATTAAAATGTCCCTGTCGGGGGTGCTGGAGGGTGGGCTGGAAGCTGTTGTCAGAGTTATCACCTGTTATCTAATTCCTGACAGCACATGCACATGAAGCGTGACATCTTTGATCGGTAAACCAGGGTTTGTTTTGTTTTGTGTGTTCATGCAAATCAATTTCGGTGTGTAGATAAATAATAAAGCTAAATGTCATTAGATACAGATTTAGAACCGCTGTTTGGGTGTAGTAAACAAAACGTTTAGTCTTTCCTGGACACAGAAACATTTGGAGTCAGGAGCAAAGATAGATGCACATATAACCAATTTCAAATGGGACTAAAACAGATTGAAATTTATTGCAAATAATTTAAATACCATATTTTTCTGAAAATGGAAAAAAAGAAGTAGCAACAGGTCTGTAACATACGTGGCTATAAGGCTGTGTGGCTGCAGCTGATGCAAAATGAGAGAAAGAGCTCAGTTTCAGGGCAAAATATTTTTTACTAAACGATATTTGAATGTCAAAAAAAAAAATTGCCTATACAGTAAAAGAATATCTGAAAAGCTGTATATAGTTTAGATTTTTTGTAATGTGTTCATATGCTTTTATGAACCAAAGGAAAATACGATTGTTTTCAGTATGAATGAAAATGTTATGTAAACATTTGATATTTGATTTTTTTTGTTTAGAATACCATGTGCCCAAAACAAAAACACTTCTAAGCTAAGCAGATGTTCTTAAATGTCTTGATTCATTTTCCACCTAAGTTCCTCATTTATGTAAATAGCATCCATCCATCTTCTTCCACTTATCCGGGCCCGGGTCGCGGGGGCAGCAGCAGCCTAATCAGAGAAGCCCAGACCTCCCTCTCCCCAGCGTGTCCCCACCAGGTGTTCCCAGGCCAGCCAAGAGATATAATCCCTCCAGCATGTCCTGGGTCTGCCCCAGGGCCTCCTCCTGGTGGGACATGCCCTGAGCACCTCACCCAGGAGGCATCCATGTCAGACGCCCGAACCACCTCAACTGGCTCCTTTCGATGTGGAGGAGCAGCGGCTCTACTCTGAGCCCCTCTCAGATGGCCGAACTCTTCACCCTATCTCTAAGGGAGAGGTCAGCCGCCCTTCCAAGGAAGCCCATTTCCACTGCTTGTATCCACGATCTTATTCTTTCAGTCCCTACCCACAGCTCCTGACCATAGGTGAGTGTAGGGACGTAGATCAACCGGTAAATTGAGAGCTTCACTTTTACACTCAGCTCTCTCTTCCCCACAACAGACAGGTACAGCGTCCGGATCACTGCAGCCACAGCACCAATCCATCTGTGGATCTCCTGCTCCCTTCTGCCGTCACTTGTGAACAAGACACCGAGATTCTTAAGCTCCTCCACTTGGGGCAGCCCCTCTCTTCACCCGAGTGTCCAGAACATATGGCCGCAGGTCTGGTGATACGATTATATAATCGACCTACAGCCTAGGGTGTCCTGGTGCCACGTGCACTTATGGACACGTGGTGTTTGTTATGGACAAACTGAGGTTTGCACAGAAGTCCAATAAAAAAAACACAGCTCAGTTCAGATCCTGGAGGCCATTCCTCCCAATCACGCTCCTCCAGATCTCACTGTCGTTGCCCACATGAGTGTCTCCCAGTAGGACAACAGAATCCCCAGGTTGAGCACCCTCAAGCACCCCACCCAGGGACTCCAAGAAGGCTGGGTACTCTGAACTGCCACTCGGTGCATGAGCACAGATGACAGACAGGACCTGCTCCCTGACTCACAGGCAGCAAGCCGAGGGGATACCCAGCCCAGTCTGCTGCCTATCACCAAGGGCAACTCCAGACTGAGACAGAGTCCGGCCTCTCTCCTGGAGACTGGTTCCAGAGCTCAAACCATGCTTTGAGGCAAGCTCTCAACCTCATGCTCAGGCTCCTTCCCCACCAGAGAGATGACATTCCATGTCCCAATCACTAGTTTTGGTAGTTGGGGAATAGTCAGCCAGGGCTTCTGCTCCTGGCCGCCACCCGACACACATTGCACCCGACCCCTACGGCGCCTTCTGTGGGTGGTGGGCCTACAGGAGGATATGTAAATAGTAACATGCCAAAATACCATGATATCTGGTTGTTAATGGCATATTCAGATATTTACCTTTTTTCTTTTCTCAAATTACAATTCAGTTTAATTTTTCTGTACACAGCATTGGTTCACAACAGTTATTTTGTAAGGTGAAGACGCCAAATCATCTGAAGGAGAATCACACTTGTCAGACGAAACACTATGAGCAAGCACATACAGTACGTGTATAAGATTAAGTGCTGCAGTGCAAACAGGAGAAAAAAGCATGAAGTGACAGTAGTACTGGAGATCAAGGTAAAGCCATCCAGAGAGTCATTTCTAGTTTAAGCTCTAATGTACAAACCAATTTCATGTGCTGATTAGTTGTTGGTTATTTTTCCTTCAAGCCACTAAAGTGTTTCATTTCTAGCAATTGCAGCAGACATGCTTTCCTCATCACGCTTGGTTAGATACCGTACGTTTACCCTTTATGTACCTCATGCACATAAAAAGTAAATCACCTCATAAACAGTGATCGGAGGTAAAGTGAATGAGCAGACCAGAGCTGCCAGCAGCATTCATCAACATACAAAACAACCTCCATGCAGGTAGAAAAGCACTCATCTGCAGCAAAGTATTTCCAGCAGCTAATGGTGGGCTCAGCCACCCAACCACCAGATTATCAGCACAGAGCAAGTTGTGCTGATATCACTATGTAAATGAGTGGGTTACAAACCACAGCAGGGGCATGCTATTTGCATGAATGGACCAGTGTAATGCATTGCTTCATTAAATAAGCACATAAAGAGAGAGCATGATGTCAGTCCACTGATGGGGAGCATGAGTCAATGGAAGCAAAAATAACCTGACCGTGTCTCAGTGTTTACCGTGACATGATGGGAGCTATCCTGCAGACAGCGAAACACGGCTGAGAGACGGCTGTTTTTCCTGCAGATGGATTTATGACTTGAATGGAGCAGTTAGAGCGCGAGCATTACAGCAAACAGCCTGCATGAGCCTTTGTATGTCTCAATAAAAAACAATAAAAGCATAGAGGAGACAAAGCAAAGAGATAAAAAGTAAAGGAATGAGAACCTCGATTTATAACGGTTTTACATTATTTGCAAGATGAAATGTTTAAAAGATGAGAAGCTGCAGATTTCAAACAACCGTAAATAGGCAAGTGTTGTTGGGCTTACAGGTGTTGCAAATCTAAATATGGGCAACACAATGCATTTAACCTCTGTGGGTTTGACTGCTGCACATTTGAAAAGCCTAATTTAAACCATGAGGCTTTTAATTCAGATTTAGTAAACAGAATTATTCATTAGACAAAAAAGTTACCCTGGTAGGATTCAACTCATATAACTATTAACCCATCTTCTACCTGTTAGCTACACATTACTGCAGGCCATCCTATATGCAATATAGTCAGATGAGACAATTAGATTTTTATCCATTACACAAGAACATCAGCATCTGATGGGTGACAAATTTATCCTGCAGCATAACTGTAAGCCCACAAAAGGCAGAGTTAAGTAGAAGAGGCCTCCCCTAAAATAAGTGGATTCTGCAACAACAGTTTGGGCTAGACTGTGCTTATACTGGATGACTAGCATCAGCCATTTGCAATTGGTCCATTCAAACCTCATTCACTCTTACTCGTCATCAGGCATGCTGATATTTTTTTTTTGCCACAGCTCTTTTTAGTACCACTGCTTCCTCTTTCTGTGATACTAAGATATTAAGTTAAGATTGGTTTCTCAAGCACAGGAGCAATATGCTTGATTATTGCTCGGCTTCTCTCAGACCACTGCTTTCCCCTCATTCTATTTACCAGTGTGCTGAAGGGTCCTTTTTACATACCGTATTTTCTGCACTATAAGGCGCACTTAAAATCCTTTAATTTCCTCCGCTGCGCCTTATGTATGAATTCTGGTTGTGCTTACTGACCTCGGACCGGTTTTATGTGCGACACGGCGCTCAAAAATCTGTCAAAAAATGTTTTAGTACGACTTTGGTAAGCTACAAAGCCGCACCGCTTTTTGGATTGTTGGAGCATTACGGCTACCGTAGTCAGGAGCCTCGCGGAGTAATCTGGGAGATAATCTGAGATAATCCATCCACAATACGAGGTTAGTCATTAATATACTGCAACAACATGGGAATAGAACAGCTGCCAGGGGATTCAACATTAATGAATCAATAGTATGTAAGTGGAGGAAGCAAGAAGAATGAGTTGAGTAGTTTGACTTTTCTGACTGTTTTTTCTCTCTTTTTTTTTTAGCTTGATGCGCCTTATGGTCTGGTCTGAAAAATACGGTATTTATATCTAGTGTCTGATCCAAGTCACAGTTATGTCATTTCTCTCCCTCATGGTTCTCTGCCACTCTGTCCATCTCTATTTTATTTCCCAGAAATGTACAGAAATAAAGGATTAGCCACCAGAAGGAAATATTCTGAAGCAAATTTGACATAGCTGGGCTTTCTTTGCGTTAGCTGGCTTGACAAATAATAAAATCCCATTCGGCGATAACAGATGATGGTGTTTATCAACTTCCTTTGTTAAGACAGGCTGTCTGCTTCAGGCTCTGTGCAAGCTCACATGAAAAGGGGAATTTAATGCGTCTTTTGACACACAGAATGGATGAACTGAGCACCACCTACTCAAATTAGAGACATTGTCAGAGAAATGGGTGATAGAGATCTATAAAAAATATAGCAACACTGGTGTTCCAAAAAAATACATGAGTAGTGCTGCAGAAAAACTGTTAATTTGATGATTTGATAATCACATGCAGCTGTAAAATAAATATATAAACATATTTCTATTACTGGTTAGTGTGCATGCAGTTGCTGCTGTTTATTTTCAGGGTGACAGCTGCACATTAGAGCGCTGAACCTCCAAACTGCATACAGTTAAAGAGTGTTCATATCTGACTCTATCTCACTGTTCCACAATCACAGCGATTCTCTACATATGTGCCAGTCAGTCTAACCTCTTAACCAGCACTTTACTCAGGTGTTCTGCAAACTTGTTCATGGCCACGCCATTGTTTTTGGGGGGGTTGGGGGGGGGGAGGTCCTGTTGCGATGTCACCACAGCACTTGTTGTGTAACCATTAGGCTGCAGCTACTCTGGTGCACCTACAGTGGCAGTCTTTCCTGAACAACAGGTGTTGCCACTCAGAGAAGATACATCAGGACTTGCTGGGTACAGAAGAAATCAAACACTTTCTCCAGAAGGTGATCTTTTCAAGCTGTTTCAGAATCTGCTGCACTGGTATATAACTGAAATAGTGATAAAGACATACAATTGTACACTCATGTCTCCATCCAGGCCGCACTGTGAGGGTGAGCAAAAATGGGCCATTAACCTGCCTTCACTCTCCAATGACCACTTTGATTTACAGGTATGGGCAGCCTCCCCTTCACCTCTGAGACTCCACCTGTCAGCACCTGACAATATAACTCAAACTGGCTCTAAGGGTCAACCTGCTCAGCATATGACAGTCTATCTTATACCGGTGATGTACATGAGAAAAACATAGTTGCCCCAAAACACTTACTTTCTTATTTTAGGACAGATACAGGTTTGCAAGACACACATGCAACAAATCCTGTATTTGTTATTTTAAAAGACTCTTAATGTTAAATAATAATAATGATAAAACTGTTGATATTGTGAAAGTATCCCAGATCCACCTTTGCTGTTCTGAGGAATTTTGTGTTATAAGTGTTGCAGGAGAGAGGACCAACATTCGCGAAGCTGAAGTTTGATTTGAAAAATCACTTTTTAATAAAATGAATTTAATAATTAACTTAGCATTAGCCAAATTCTTGGCTAATGCTAAGAATTAGCCAAGAATTTGGCTAATCTAAAGGAATCTAAAACTAAAACGCAGAACAAACTTCTGCAGTTGTGAGAGGTGTAGTGTTTTCATTCCAACCCCCTTTTAGCCAAATTCTTGGCTAATGCTAACTGAATGCTCAGACAACACCATTCATCTGTTGGAATGTTGAACCTGGATTAACATTATTATGATGATACAGGGAGTGCAGAATTATTAGGCAAGTTGTATTTTTGAGGAATAATTTTATTATTGAACAACAACCATGTTCTCAATGAACCCAAAAAACTCATTAATATCAAAGCTGAATGTTTTTGGAAGTAGTTTTTAGTTTGTTTTTAGTTTTAGCTATTTTAGGGGGATATCTGTGTGTGCAGGTGACTATTACTGTGCATAATTATTAGGCAACTTAACAAAAAACAAATATATACCCATTTCAATTATTTATTTTTACCAGTGAAACCAATATAACATCTCCACATTCACAAATATACATTTCTGACATTCAAAAACAAAACAAAAACAAATCAGCGACCAATATAGCCACCTTTCTTTGCAAGGACGCTCAAAAGCCTGCCATCCATGGATTCTGTCAGTGTTTTGATCTGTTCACCACCAACATTGCGTGCAGCAGCAACCACAGCCTCCCAGACACTGTTCAGAGAGGTGTACTGTTTTCCCTCCTTGTAAATCTCACATTTGATGATGGACCACAGGTTCTCAATGGGGTTCAGATCAGGTGAACAAGGAGGCCATG
This sequence comes from Oreochromis niloticus, assembly GCF_001858045.2. Classification (NCBI taxonomy): domain Eukaryota; kingdom Metazoa; phylum Chordata; class Actinopteri; order Cichliformes; family Cichlidae; genus Oreochromis; species Oreochromis niloticus. The sequence continues at coordinate 2,456,402 of NC_031965.2, forward strand.
TCATTAGTTTTTCTTCTTTTATACCCTTTCTTGCCAGCCACGCTGTGGAGTACTTGGACGCGTGTGATGGAGCATTGTCCTGCATGAAAATCATGTTTTTCTTGAAGGATGCAGACTTCTTCCTGTACCACTGCTTGAAGAAGGTGTCTTCCAGAAACTGGCAGTAGGACTGGGAGTTGAGCTTGACTCCATCCTCAACCCGAAAAGGCCCCACAAGCTCATCTTTGATGATACCAGCCCAAACCAGTACTCCACCTCCACCTTGCTGGCGTCTGAGTGGGACTGGAGCTCTCTGCCCTTTACCAATCCAGCCACGGGCCCATCCATCTGGCCCATCAAGACTCACTCTCATTTCATCAGTCCATAAAACCTTAGAAAAATCCGTCTTGAGATATTTCTTGGCCCAGTCTTGACGTTTCAGCTTGTGTGTCTTGTTCAGTGGTGGTCGTCTTTCAGCCTTTCTTACCTTGGCCATGTCTCTGAGTATTGCACACCTTGTGCTTTTGGGCACTCCAGTGATGTTGCAGCTCTGAAATATGGCCAAACTGGTGGCAAGTGGCATCTTGGCAGCTGCACGCTTGACTTTTCTCAGTTCATGGGCAGTTATTTTGCGCCTTGGTTTTTCCACACGCTTCTTGCGACCCTGTTGACTATTTTGAATGAAACGCTTGATTGTTCGATGATCACGCTTCAGAAGCTTTGCAATTTTAAGACTGCTGCATCCCTCTGCAAAATATCTCACTATTTTTGACTTTTCTGAGCCTGTCAAGTCCTTCTTTTGACCCATTTTGCCAAAGGAAAGGAAGTTGCCTAATAATTATGCACACCTGATATAGGGTGTTGATGTCATTAGACCACACCCCTTCTCATTACAGAGATGCACATCACCTAATATGCTTAATTGGTAGTAGGCTTTCGAGCCTATACAGCTTGGAGTAAGACAACATGCATGAAGAGGATGATGTGGACAAAATACTCATTTGCCTAATAATTCTGCACTCCCTGTACAGGAATAACATCAACACGGGGATCATGCTGTAGCAGAAAGCACTCAAAGTGAGTAGAGGAAAAGTGTTATATAGTGCTGGTCCATTTACAGGAGAACAAAAGAGGAAATTAAAATAACAAGAATAAACACCAGGAATCAAAGCTTGAGGAAAAACTGAGACTACAAATCTTAAAATCTCTACGACTGTAAAGTAACCCAAACAGACACAAGACTCCCTAAAAAAAACCTAAATGGGAACCAAAACTCAAATAATACCACAAGAACTCAAACTGAACATTCCTAGAATGATAATCACCAAACAGGAATCTAAAACTCAAACGCAGGACAAACTTCTGCAGTTGTGAGAGGTGTAGTGTTTTCATTCCAACCCCCTTTTTCCTTAGTTCCATGGAAGAACCATTCCCTCTGGGCTTCGACTTGTCATTTGTCTCTTCATCTATCAGGAAGTTAAACAAAATTAATCTGGAATAAACAAGGAAAAGCTGGTCACTGACAAATGTAAAGAAACTGCAGATTACTTAACTAAAGAAATGCAGAAGACATGAAGGTAAAATGAGCCGTTAGTTTTCCTGATCTGAGACCGGAAAGTCTGACTTCACAGCTGCACTTAAACTTGTAGTGAAAAATGCAAGCTTAAGTGAATGTTCGGTAGCCTAACACAAAAAATGGGGCGTCCAACGCCCTCTCACTCGTAGTGGTTTACCTTTGTGATCCTCTTGATTTTGTATTGGCATCCAAAATGTTGCTCTTCGCCCTGCTCAGGCACCAGGTTAATTATATTGGTGCTGTTTCATAAGTGGTGCCGATAGCTGGTTGGAGTGACAGCATCAGGACCCGGTATGATATGGAGGTAATGGGAGCAGCTAATTATTTCATGAGTACCTGACACCCCGGGGACTTCACCTTTTCTGTCATTCTTCGTCTATCTCTGTCTTTATCTCTCTTTCCTGCTCCTGTCCTTACAATGTTGTCAGGCTGCTGGAAGTGCGAGCTGCTGAGGGCATATAAGGTTGTGTGAGCAAAGACTGAAACGCTTTTCTCCTGAACGCCTCCTCTGGAAAGAGCTTGTTACTTCGGTGGAGCCTCAGGAGGCAGAGATAAGCAATAATTCTTTCCTGTGAAGGTGAGAAGGTGAGATTTGTTATTTATTTTGACAGGCTTTCATCGTACTGGCCTCTTGTCAGTTTTACCATCTCTGAACTGTCAGAACTTTATTTCAGGTAAGTTTTTTTCCCTCGTTTTTTTTAACAGTGTTGCCAGTGGCTCACTGCTCCAGCCTAATGAGCCATCTGGGCCATCTGTACTTTGGCAACAAAGTCGCACATGTCCTAGCAGGGTTGACACCATCCCACATGGCCTCAAACCCAATAAAATGCATACTGGGTGAAGCTGGGTTAATAACACTGCTACTGCAGCATGCCTGGATGCATCCTCTCTGTAGTGTGTAGGCCTGCAAGTGAAGGAATAGTAATTTGGATAAAAACAGGGCTGACTGTAAATACTTGCTATAAGAGCTCCACTTTTTACCATCATGACCCGAGGGCAAGCATGGCATCACGTCTGGGTTGTCTCACACGTGTAATGTGGACTCATTCTGCAGCAGACTCACTGGGGTTATCTGCACAAACCAGCCTTTAAAACAGAACTGAGCTGATATTTTGAACTGACGAGAGTGTGCCTCTCTCCATCAACAAGTTCTCTGCTACCTGTTCTCAGTGTTCATGTTTTTCTTTCTGCTTGCAGCGAAAGCTCACCAGCTTGCCTTACAAACCTCACAGGACCAAATCAATCAACGTAAACAAATACAATGCTGTGAAAAAGTATTTCCCCTTCCTAAGAGAAAAAAGTAATCCAAACCTACCTACCATATATGAAAGAATAATTGGCCCCTAAACCTGATAAGTTGTTGTGCCACCCTTGGCAACAAGACTGAAATCAAATGTTTGTGATAACTGGCATTGAGTCTTTCACATGGCTGTGACAGAGTTTTCGTGACCTGCTCTTCTTTGCAGAATTATTTTCATTCAGCCACATTGGAGGGATTTCAGGGATTGACAGCCCGTTTACAGCCACACCACAGCGTCTCAGTCTGATTTGAGTCCGCACTCTGACCGGGACACTCAAAACATCTTCAAGATCTTTTTTGGCAAATGTGAGATGAGCCTTTGTGTTCTTTTGGTCAGCAGTAGTGGTGTGCGATACTGCATATTTTGGTATCGATCCGATACCAAGTAACTACGGGCAAGTATCGCCGATACCAATACCGAAACGATACTTTTCAATAAATCAGGTGGATGCCTCATTGAATTGCTAAATTGCAATTAATTTTCATAACCTTAAGTGTTTTTTGTGATTTTTCCTTTTGTATTATAAATTACTTAAAATCCGGGACATAATTAGGAGAAATAATTTATTTATAATTAAATAAAAAATGTTTTATTATTGTGGTGGCTCGTGGTCTGCGATGCCGCTGCAGGTGAGATGGACTCACCTTCACTGCATCTACAATAATACCTCACCGGCTTAAAACCTGTGCGCTGCTTGTGCTGTTGTTGTTTTTGGTGTTGATGTGTACAGCTGGCAGCAGGAGGGCTGCAGCGGTTGAATGTAGGCTACTGTTACAGCAACCGTGTGATCACTGTAAGGGTGGACAGCGCGCGGCTCGGGGTGAGCCGGAGGCTGGCGCGCCAGCGGGACCTGCCAAGCTGGAGATGGAGGTCGAGGTGCGCGGGGGTCCCGCCATGCCTGAGAAGGCCATGCTGTCCGCTTCGGCCGTCTGCCCAGCTGCCTCTGTGCCCCGGCTCACTTCCACACCTGCTCCGCCGCCTCTGCTTGCCATATGGATGGCCATCAGGCCAGCTCCCGGGCTTCCACTGGAGGCGCGGGCGACCGCCAGAGTGGACACTTCCCCGTCGCTGGGCCGGGGCATGGGGCGCCGATGGTCCGGGCCGATTCCCTCGCCTGCTCGCGGGGTGGGGTGAAGCGGGCGATGGGGGTATGTGGCAGGACGTGTTCTGCGATGCTGCTGTAGGTTTGTGATGTGTGTGTACGGCTGCCAGCAGGAGAGCTGCAGCCGTTGAATGTACTGTTACAGCAACCGTGGGATTATTGTAAGAATAAATGATGCTGCGAAGCATGAAAATGCCATCGGGTCTGCCGGTGGCGATCTTTTTTTTTTTTTTGTTAATCTTAAGTGCACGCAAACCAGTAAACAAATTAAAACAAATACTGTTGATAAACTATAATACACAAATTACAATTAAAATTTTCAACAACAAAAACAATTGGTAAAAATATAATTAATATGTAAACAACTTAACAACCCCAAAGTGTCTAAGTCACGTGATGTGTCAGCGCAACACCGAACATAAGAGGGGGGGGGAGGCAAAGTGTGCCTGCTGTCCGCTGACACAGGAGTGGTGAGTCCAGCGACCTGGCTGTTTCTGTCTTGCCGAAAGCACAGCATAGCAAAGAAGCAGAACTCAAAGTAAAGAATCGATCTAACCAGGCTAGTATCGATCCGATACCGATGCCGACTTGGGATCGATACTATCGATATTTGGATCGATCCGCCCACCACTAGTCAGCAGTGTTTTTCTGCCTTTGAGCTCTCCCATGGATGCCATTTTTGCTCAGTCTGTTTCTTATTGTTTAATCGTGAACTGAGACAAATCTTTAGATTTGGGTTCTTTTTTAACCTCCTGGAGTCTTCAATGCGCTAATTTTGGTAATTTTGGTAGGCCAGCCAAAGGTAGAAAAGTTCATCACTCTTCCAAGATAATCAGACCTGAGTATGACTGTCAAGGTTAGCGGGAAGAAAGGACACAAGCTCTAGTTGATTGGAGACAGTGCGTTTTATTTACAGTGCCCAAAAACAGTTCCAAATGTGAAAAAGGTGCAAAGTCCGAATGGTGTTCTCTTCCTCAGATCCCAGTGGTAGTGTAGCTCCGTTCACTCGTGAAAATCCAACGTGCTTCTTCTCCCCAGACCGTCCACTCCGTCCACAAACTCCTAGAAAAGGCGAGCAACACAGCAGATGAGGAGGCTTCCTAGCCGACACAAAATCACTATCAAAAGAGCTCACAGTACTACCAGGCATAGTGCAACGATCCAGTGCCGACTGCCGTCAGGACACACCGTTAAATACCTAGGATGGTTAGCGGCAGCTGCATGGACAATTAGGCGCACTTGTGTTGGCTGTTGTGCGGATGTACTTCCGGGTCACAGGCCGCTGTTCTGGGAATCCATCCTCCCTGACAAACCATCCTACCCGTTGTTTCTCCACATGCGCACAACACGAAATTAAGTGGCAAATCATCCTACCTTTGTTAATAAGAGCTACAAACATACTCTGATGGGTAAAATTAAGTGCCAAACCATGCTACCTTTGTGAATGTTACCTACAAGCATACTTTAACGGGTAAAATGAAGTGGCAAACCATCCTAACTTTATGAATATGTGCTACAAACATACTGCGATGGGCAAAGTTAAGTGGCAAACCGTCATACCTACTTAAATTTGTGCTGGAATTACTCTGTGACAGCAGATGTATAGAACATCCCGATGCGCAAGTGCATCATTTCAGATGAACTGCAAAAGAAATGTCCCTCTTACTGGCCCAGTACTGGTAATTTTTCTTATGCAGATGAGGCCTTAGTTTTGTACCATTATTTAATTCCAGGGGTTTGTAAGTTTTGTTGGTTTTTTTGCGCTTGTTGACTTGTTAAAGCCTATATGGCATTTTTCGTCCACACGTAAACGGCGTTTCAAATCACCGAAAACATAGATTTTTAAAACTCCTGCCAGGTTGGAGATTTTCGTGTGGACGAGGAATACGCAACGTCAAAGGTATGTGTCTTTTTTCACGCTCTGCGCCACGTTACTGTTTACATGAGATGAATTTCTACAATCGCGGATAGAATACACACGCAGTTACTGTCCCTCCATTTAGAAAGGCAGAGAAGTCATGGTGTAATTATTTTACATGTAGTTTTTTTTTTTCCCTGTGTAATAATATTCAACATTGCTATCAATACATTTGTCAAAAAAATGCCTCTCTCTGCAAAATGGGTTCAAAAACATAAACAACTGTGGGATACTGTTTGTCCGTGATTTGGACAGGGGGAACAAATCAGCCTGATATTATTTATATCCTACTGTAACTTTACTGTATACAGAGCAAACATCTCCAAAATGTCAGGAGTAGTTAGTCATTACAAGAAGTGTTTGTGAACTAAAAATCAAGAATGTGGGATCAGGGGCGGATCTAGAGAAATTTTCTTAGGGTGGCATGAGGGTGGCAAAGAAATCAAATGGGGTGGCATTTATATATGCAGGTGGTTACATATGGTTAAAATGATTCAAATGCAGTAAGTATACACGTTTTTCATATAAATATAGTCTATAACTTAATTATTGTCTGTAGCCCACATAATTACACACTTTAGTTACATAAAACATGTGAGTTTTGATGTTATGTACTGTACAGCCTGTATAATAAATAAATATGTAGCCCAATAAGTATAAAATCCAGAAAGCTACACAACATGGGGCAGTTCATTTACAAACACAAATCTAACTTAAGTTTCACTGTTTTTTGTTAGAAAACAATCACATTGTTACAGCTTAAATTACACAAAATGTCAGAAATCTGCACTGTCATGAACAAAAATTTAAACCTAATTTTTCATGATTTGTTGGATTAACCCACTGAGGTCTGAAATACAACCGGCCATTTTTGACTCCTTTTGAGTTTACGTTTGTATTTCACCCTCAAATTGTTTCATTTTATTTTTTTCCCCTTTGCCTTATTTGGTATCATTCTTTTCAGCTCAACTGAATTTAGTTGTTTTTTTCACTGACATACTGCATTAGTATCACTGATCTAAAATCACACAAAGAACTTTAAATCCTAGTAGTATTTTTTTACTGTAAAAAAACAAAACACAGACATGTTGAGTAAATTTTTATAACTTGAAATGCAAATATAAATTGTACATTTTGTAAACATATAGAACTATTTATCTAAAAATGCAGCCAATACACCTGCTGTTTTTTCATTTTGTACAACCATTTAAAAATATTACTAAAACTAGTCAAAGGAGGTTGCAAAGAAAAGCGTCTGGACTTCTTTAAGTTGCTTGAAGACGTTTCACCTCTCATCCGAGAAGCTTCTTCAGTTCTAAGGTCAAATGGCCGAGAGTCCCAGATTTAAACCCAGTGGGAGTATCCCCCCAAAGAGGGACAAAGGAAGCCCACACACACGGACCAGTACCTCCTCTTTGACTCCCATCACCCTCTGGAACACAAACTTGGAGTAATTAGGACCCTACACCACCGGGCAGAACATGTTCCCTCTAAGCCTGAAGGGAAAAAGAAGGAACACACACATGTAAAGGAAGCACTGAAAACATGCGGTTATCCTAACTGGGCGTTCATAAAGTCAGCAAAGAGGCACAGAAAAGAAGATCAGACACCAGCGAGGGAGGATAAGAAAGACAGACGCAACAACGTTGTCATCCCCTATGTAGCCGGTGTATCAGAGAAACTCAGGAGAGTTTTCTCCAAGCACGACATCCCAGTGTACTTCAGACCCAGCAACACACTCAGACAGAAACTGGTTCACCCGAAAGACAAAACTCCAAAACACAGACTTAACAACGTGGTGTATGCTGTACAGTGCAGCGAGGAATGCCCAGACCTCTACATTGGCGAGACCAAACAGCCACTTCACAAGCGCATGGCACAACATAGAAGAGCCACCTCCACGGGACAAGACTCAGCAGTCCATCTGCATCTTAAGGATAAAGGTCACTCTTTCGAGGATGCCAATGTTCACATTTTGGACAGAGAGGACAGATGGTTTGAAAGAGGAGTGAAAGAGGCCATCTATGTCCACTGTGAGCGACCATCTTTGAACAGAGGCGGTGGTTTACGACACCAACTGTCTGCCATCTATAATCCAGTTTTGAGTTCCCTCCCCAGACGCCTTAACGCCCACTCACATCCTGGGCCATCTGACCTCAGGAATTCACATGACAAGGTGGGGCCAGGTTTCACAATGAGCTCACCCGAAACCCTGGCTGATTAGGTCCCACACCCGCTTTCACACCTTGGCGCATGTGATTAGAGGATCACCAGGGGGTCCTTTGTCCCTCTTTGGGGGGATACTCCCACTGGGTTTAAATCTGGGACTCTCGGCCATTTGACCTTAGAACTGAAGAAGCTTCTCGGATGAGAGGTGAAACGTCTTCAAGCAACTTAAAGAAGTCCAGACGCTTTTTTCTTTGCAAACTCCTTTGACTACGATGACCTGGATGACTGAGAACCTTCACAGACATTACTAAAACTAAAATGAGAGAACAATCAGGTGTCGCAATAAGATGCCCCACAAATGATGTGTGCCAGTAAAAAAAAAGGCAGAGGAGAACAGCACAGGGATAAACCTGCAGGCCTGACAACAGCAGGTGTATCACTCCGCTGGTTTTCTACTTAGTGACAGTGTTTACGTTGCAAATGTGCCTTTGTGACATTCATTAGTGCCCTCACTGACACACAAAACAAAACGACTACACAACAGAACAGCTACACAAGACAACACAACACACTAAGTATACACTCCACACTAAACGTCACAAATCTCCCACATCTAAAAACTCTCACTCGCTCGCTCTGTCTCGCTGCCGTTACCGTCACTCCCAAAACTTTTCCCTCTTCCTAAACAACCAAATCCCACATGTTGACTTTTTTTTAAATTGGTCGACATGGTGCATTTTTCCACCAATAGGAGAGTGGTGGCTTTTTTCCTTTCTTTACTGTTTTCGCGCTGTCCTTAGAAAACGCTTAAAACCCCCACACACAAAAAACGTGAAAAAGTATTTAGTAAAAAGCGTGGCTTATATATATTATCATAACTCTGGATTTACTGGCCTGTAATTAAAATGTAAAAACTTTGAAGTCTGAACTTTCAATGTGGGCTGAAATAGAGACTCAGCGTGGCTGCAGCTTGTTAGTCATGTGATTTGGAGGTGCAGCGTGTCCGTGAACCACGGCGGGTTAATAACACTCACCTTCCTTCCATTTCCAGAGTGTAACATCCAACCATCTGTGTAAAATCCGAAATTCCCATGGTGTTATTCAAAATGTGCTCTGGCACAATGTTAAAGGATTTTTATATGTATTCTGCTTTATTGTAGTTAAAAAACCCCTAGTTGTTTAGCTTCATTTAAAACTCCTATTTCACTGTGTTTCATGACAAAGCTTGCATGAGGGAATACCACAGGTGCCTCCACCCTTGCTGAGATAAGCTTGACTGGTTACTATTTTTAACAGTTTGAGAATGTTTCATGCTTATCACCTTGTAAGGAGTTGTTTTACACACAAGGGGCGCCGACCTGACATATTTTAGGAAGGAGCAGTGTATAAATACAGAGGGGACTGATGTCTCAGTGTGAGTCTCCACTGAGATCACCCATGTATATACATGTTTGAGTTGTGTCTTTCTTTGCTTGCTGAAATGATTCTTTGACATAATTTTTGGTCCTTCGAGCCGGATGGGAAAATAACAACTGTTTTGTTGTGACTCCAAACAGAGATCTACACTGATTCCCGACGCCGTGGGGAGCCCGCACTGAAGTCTGTCGACAGCCCTCTCTAGGTAGAGGTGAAAGCCCAAGAGCGTAAAAAATTCGGGTCTTGGCCAGTGTTTTTATCAGTGGTCCACGGCGGTGGGATTCAGTGGAACGATTTAACGAAACCGGCTGCAGCGACGTTTCAGTAAGGTAAAGAAACCCACACGTATACACTCGCGTAAAAGAGTTCGCCTATAGCACGGGCAGGTAGAATAAAGTGCAAGAGTTCGTTTATAGCACGGGCAGGTAGAATAAAGTGCAGGAGTTCGCCTATCGCACAGGCAGGTAGAATAAAGTGCAAGGATTTGCCCACCTGAAGGGCCGGTAGACTGATCCACTAAAAGGATCTGCGCGACTGTATAATAAATGTTGTGTTTTTTGTGTGTTAAGAGTAAATCATTTTTAACAGCACAGTACGCTGCTGGATTACTCTTTTGTTCTGTCATTTTGTTTCCTGTCAGTAGCCAAAGTACTGGTGAGTAGAGGAGAAAGGTTGTGTTCATCATGTAAAACTTACACCGCTCCACGAATAGCGTAGGAGTAGAAGGGCGTGTTAGTTATACCAGAGACAGCTCTGCAGTTTTGTTGTAATGGGTAACAAAGCTACAAAACTCACTGCTGACGAGCAGTGGAGAGAAAAAATGTCCAGGCGCCGGACAAATTAGTGCATGTAGATGGAGGAATCCAAAGAAAACTAAATGTCCCACGTGGGAAGGCAAATGTAGTCCCTCCGCACTAACGCAACTATAAGAAACCCTCCAAACAGAAATAAATACAAGAGGAATGAAGTGGAATAAACAAAAGGTTAAATTAAATCAGAGCTTATCTGATGTATTCAAACTAATAATAGGCAGGATAACAACCTGTAAACTGGTATTGACAATGAAATATAGTTGGCATGACGAATGTGCCTAGAATGAATAGAGTAAATGAAACCAGATAATTCACACGAAAGTATATCAAATAAAAAAGAGAGATGCATAAGGTATATTAAGGCTGTGTCATTGTTCAGCCATGGAAGGTGTGTCTCCAGCTTGGGTAAGGGTGAAACTGCAGATCACTCCCAGCCCTGATGGATACATAATAAAATATATATGAAATATTATAATAGACTATTGTATATTTGTAGTATAGTAGTATATTGTAATATACCATTGATGTTATATAGAAATAAGAGAAAATAATTAAGAGAAAATAATATTAATAATAATATTAATAGTGACATAATATTAACCCTTGTATGGTGTTCGGGTCTGTGAGACCCATGCCATTTAGAGGCCGTTGCCCCTTTAGGCAGTATATACCATCAAAACCTGCAAAATATGGTATAAGGATATGTACACTTGATTAGAACTGATTTTATTTTTTTTATAACATTTTATTGACAAAAAACAAGAAGCACATTAATTCATAAATGTGATCGAACAAAGGTAAAAGGAAAAAATTAACCATGTTTGCTGTTTACATGGCTCGTAATTGGGATAAAGTAAACATCTGTTGAGTAATTTAACATAAAATTGTTTGATAGTGTTAATTGGAAAGCCAAAACTCTAGCGGGTCCACCAGACCCATGAACACTGGCTGAGTAACAAAAATACGAACACCATACAAGGGTTAATGAGAAGAAGCATCTTATTCAGTTATGATGTAAGGTGGATAATTGTTAAAGGTAGTCTGAATCAAGCTTAAGGTTTGCTCAAACTCAGTTCAATGATATATGAGATGAAGAAAATAAAGAAAATACCTAAACTAATCAGGTGCATAGAGGCACTTGACCTGATTGAAATCCTGTCATCCTAGATGAGACTTTGTTAAGATGAAGAGCAAACCTATACTAACAACTTTGCAGACAAAGTAGCTGCAAAACAAAAAGTGGACACACTGACACTTGACACCCCCACACCAATTCCACTGGATGTTTTGAGAAATGAACAAAAATCGGCGTCATTATTAGAGCAAAAGAAATGGTTGAGGTGCGGAGCTATCCTACAGGATGATCTGATGATATGTGATGGAAAACCAATACTACCAAAGTCTTTACACAAAACAGCAGCTCTTGTGACACATGGAGTTACTCATGTGTCAACAGGAGGGAGTGTAATTAGTTAAAAACACACTTCTATACATTAAATTTCGAAACTTTGGCAAAAGGATTTATAAGGACATGCATGATTTGTCAAAAGCATAATACACAAGGTAACCTAAGACCAAAAAGAGGTCATTTTCCTGCACTACCTCACTCATTTCATACTATTCACATGGATTTCATTGAGCTAAATGAATGCCAAGGTTCAAAATACGCATTAGTGATTATAGATGTGTTCTCAAAATGGCCAGAAATTTATCCTGTAAAAAGGCAGATGCAATCTCTGTAGCAAAATGCCTATGCAACCATTTTGTCCCAACATATGGCATACCGTCCCTGATAAGATCAGACAATGGAACACATTTTGTAAATGATGTGATTAGCAAGATCTCCGAAGCATTGGGATTTAATATTAAAAATCACTGTGCCTATCATCCACAAAGTGCAGGATTAGTAGAAAGAACAAATGGCACTATCAACCAAAGATTAAGGAAGTGCATGGAAGAAACAGGGAGACCATGGCCTGAATGTATAGGTCTAGTGAAAATGTGGATGAGATTAACACAAGGTTCCCAAAACTTGATGCCGTTTGAAATAATTCATGGAAGACCTTTCCCCCTACCAATACTGAGTGAACCAGTAAACAAATCAGCTAGAGAGACCACTCTAGCAGAGTGGATGGCAAAGCTACTAGAAAATAAAGAAATTGTGTTAAACAACAAATTGCCGTGTGATTCTTCTCCAGTATCTTGCAGGGCCATACCAGGTGCTCCTAACCATGTCTACTGAATGCAAGATTTCTGAAAGACCATCCTGGATCCACCAAAGCCACTGTAAGAAAGTGAGTGAGAGCATAGACTAACTAGACGCCGACGTCCCTACCCTCTGGTGACCCGAAAGGTGGAGGAAGGGCTGATCGGGTATATCCCGCCCTTTGCTTCTTGCCTTTGGTCTACTTATCAGAGGGGTCAGGTGTGCCAGGTCATCATGAAGCTGCTCCTGATCTCACTAACCCTAGCGGTGCTGGCTGCAGGATGCTTCCTACTATTCAATATGGACCAAAAGCATCACCAGAAGAAAGCTTGGACGCATGATAACTCACACCACTACACAATGACATTTCCAATGGCACCTGCTGGGTGCAGGGAATGGCCTGGCTATGTGGACAGCGGGCCTATTTCACTCCCCCCAAGAACTGGACAGGTATGTGTGCTCCAATCTTCATATCCGATCACACATTCAAGATAACCAACCGACAACCAATCATACGCAAGAAGGAAGAGGTCAACCAGCTCATCAGCTCTAACAGCACATGACCCAATATGGGGCTCTGACGTCCCACAGGAATTCAAGCTTTGGACTACAGGACAGAAAGTGCTGCACTCACTCTTTCCGTGGGTAGGCACAGGGAAAAATGCGCTGAGGATCGAGACATTGAACTATCGATTTGGATTGTTCCTGGATACATCATGTCGAGTCAATGACCAGCAAAACGAGGAGATAGATGCCCTGCAAATAATGATCATGCAACATCAAGTAGCACTTGATATTGTGCTGGCTGAAAAAGGAGGATTATGTGTGCTTTTTAACACCACCTGTTGCACTTACATACCTGACAACATACATTCTAGTAACATGACGGATGCATTAAAAGTTCAAAAACAGCTTCAGAATGTGCAGTCAAAGGAATTGTTGTGAACGAAGTGTTGTTTTTGTCATTTTTACTATTTCCATTTATTATTTTATTTTTATTAATTCAATTTTTATTATTTTGTTATTACTGTCATTACTGTTGCATCATAATCATATAGCAAGCATATGTATACAAGAAGTATTGATACAAGAGGTATTGATATTGCATTCAGATGTTCAAATATATTGGTATTATATTAGTCTTTATTACAGGAGCAGTTATAACCACTTTAAGCTGTTGAGTTGAATTTATAATCTTAAATGTTTGTATGCAGACTGCATGGTGAAAGAAAAGGCCCCACGTAGAGTAACTCCAAAATGAGACAGGAAGTTATAGGCTTTTGAAGTTGCAGGCTTTTGCAGAAGTGAAACTGAAAGCAGACTCTGAATGCAAGTACTGTGAGTAGGATATGAAACTGTATTAAGCTTTTAGTAGAGGCTTTTGATTAAAACATTTATTCAGTAGATTACATATATAGTTCCAGTTAGGTTATTATATGTAAGGATGAGCCTCTGTTCTGGTGAAAGGTCAGAAGTGCAACGGGTGAGAGGTGAGAGCATTTAAGGGCGAGACACACATACAGACACATATAGTAAGAGAGGTCATGACACGTACGCAGTACACAGCACGCACGCGCCCCCGCACGTGCACGCACACACATATTAGATAGACTCATTTAGGTAAGAGTTTATAACTGCAAAGTTTGGGTGCGTACGTGGTAGTCTGTTCCAGGAAGTACACCAGATGTCCCAGAAGATAAGCGACAGCGAAGACGAGCTGGGGGAAGCACCTGGCTTCGACCCGAAGAAGATGTTCTGTTTTAAACTATGTTAAAAGTCATTGTGGTTTTGGAGTGACGTATGCTTTGTTTGAGTCTGCCTGGTAACAGGAAGACTGCCAACCCTATAAAGTCTTTGTTCTGACTATTGTAGTTAGTTCGACGCTGAAATCTGCACAGCGTTTGAACTCACACATGTGTATTCATTAAAATGCCGTCTAATTTGCACCCGGCTGGATCTGTGGTTATTTCTGGATTTCCCCTCAATATTCTGAACCTTGACATTTGGGGGCATCGTCCGGTGAGAGGGGGGAATTTTGAGAGATCCGGGGTCCGTGGTGATTAGACGGGCAGATACGAGTCAGTGGTTGAAAGTGAGTGACAAGCCGGCTTATACAAAGGTAAGGCACATACCTGTTGAATTTTCCAAAGTGTTCCAAATTGAATATGACAAATTAAAGTCTACTCACTGGAAATTACTCATGAATGTCTGTTTTGATTTTGGTGAAGTTTTCATGAGGTTTACCGGTTGAAGTAATGATAATGAAGTATAAGTGACAGTACTGAGTAATGAGAATAAAAGAATGAAAAGAGAAAGCAGTTGGACTGCTAAGTGAACTTAGAATGATAGGGAATTTGGTCATTTTGTGGGTTGGAGCCCCATTGGTTATGCAACCCTTAAGAAGCTTCTCGGAGGTGACGCTCCCTGCTGGATAGAGAAATCTATCCTTCACCTAGCTGCGACTAGGGATAGTTTCGGGCAACATCCGAGGAGAACTGGGGAAACTCCAAAACTGTTGAGGGTTGTCCTTAATCTTAATCCTGTTTTGGGTGTAGATTGTTGTTTCAAATTATTCTAAATTACTTTAGGACGAGGAGTCTGGGACCCTTAAGAAGCGCATTTTCTCGGAGGTAACGCTCCCTCCTGGATAAAGACGTTTATCCTTGACCTAGCGGCGACTAATGGGATAGTACGGTACGACAAACCGGGGAGAACTGGGGAACCTCCAAAATTGCTAGGAGTTAGAGTCTCCTATTTTGCGCTTTTTTGGCTACGATAAATTTGGTTAGGGCATTAGTAATCGGGCCACCGTCAGGGACGGAATACTGGCTAAAATTGGTCGCAAAAAAGTCTGGGACTTTATCGGTTGGACCGTTATTATTAAATTTGTCGAAATTATATAGGTTTAAAAGGCCTAAAAAATCTGTGCAGTTGTAATTAATAAGACGTCTGTAATATAAAATATGAGATCTTTGTGGGAGATCAGTCTCTGTGCCACCGGTGCACAGCCGGATGTGCACTGATGGTGTGTGTGTGAGAATGTAAATGAGCAGCGGTGACGCGCATGAAGGGTGTTGCTTTCAGTTTCGAGAGTATGGAGCTTTATAACTATTGTTTGCCAATATTGCTAAATGCCTGTAATTAAGAGGCTGGTTTTGCGTATTACGAGAGTATAAATAGAGTTTGAATTCATTACTGGATGTATAGTCACTGAGCTTTGACATATATATAGATTGAGTGTATTGTACAGTATCTAAGACCACTATATATTTTTCTGTAGTAACCTCTCTTGAGTAATAAAGGTTGGTGTGTTTTATTTTTTCAGTTATGTGTGTGTGGTGAGAAGCTGTTGAGGATGATGAGAGGTTTTAGTTTCTTTTTCTTTTCTTGTTGACTTGCTCTTTCTGATGATGAAAAGCATGGCTAAAATACTCGTATGAAAGTGTATTTGGAGTGATTTTAACCGTGTGAATGCTGTCAGTATTTGATTTGAGTGACTCTGCGTGATTTGTCTGAGTGAGAGAAAAGGCAGGGTGTGTGAGACGATTCATGGCGTCTGAAAGAGGTTAGAACATTTAAAAAGTGTGTATGAAATAAAGGAGTGTGAAATATATTTCTTTTGTGATGTAAAGTAGGATGTTTTAAAGTTTGAAAGTGCTTTTAATTCAAGAAATCCATGAGTGAGGTTATGAGAGGTTGAGTTTATTTTTTCTGATTGAAAACACATAAGTGTATACGCTACAAAACTGACCTAAAGAATGGAGATGTGTGGGAAGAAGTGTTAGTTGTCCTGATGTTTGAAAGAGCTCTATTTAAATGTGTGTGAGTGAAATGAAGGTGTATTGTTTTTAGATTAAGATTTAGTAGAATTAAAGAGGGTCTATCGACTATAAATACAAAGAAAAAACAAAAGAGTTAGATTAGTTTGGAGAAACAGGAAATATGGCTCTGTGTGCCTGGTGTGTGAGAGGAAGTGTGTGTGTGTCTGGGACAGGAAACGCATGCCCATAAATGGTAGCTGAGTGTGTAAAGAAAGAACACAGAGAGACAGACGAGTCAAACTCGAGGGAGATGAAGCAAATCGAGGTTTTAAGAAAAAAAATGAATATGATACTAATTATATGCTTTAGTGTGCCAATACAGGTGGACTTCTCTCAACATTGGAACCTTGAGTACAGCGGCAGAACAATAGATTAACAGAATTGGGAGAAGATAAGCCAGTCTTTGGCTCGAAATTGTGCAGCTTGATCTCTCACTTTGTCCTTGACCCTGAGAAGAAACTCAAAGGACAGTCAATCTCCTGATGAAGACCGACAGAACATCGTGGACTTGAAGAATTAACTGAAGCTAAAAGACAGTGCAAGCGAAAGCAGTAACACTGACGACGACTGATGAGTCCAGCAGTATGAAAGAAAGCACGTGATGCAACATGCATGCTGGTGAAGAACAGTGTGATGTGTCTGCTTGAAGGCACTGACTCTCATATTTGCCAAGCTTGGAGCAATCTTGGAAGAGAAGACTGAAAAGATGAATGGAGAAGAAAACAGAGCAAATGAAAATGAGACTGAAGGCACTGAAGGTGATATTTTGCCATGCTGGGACTTAACCTAAAAGAAAAGACTGTAAAGAAACAGAGAAGAAGACAACAGCTGAGTTGAGACTGTGTTTGTTGGAGCTTTGAAGCCCGAACAGGACAATGTGAATGAAAAAGGACCAGTGAGAGATGAAGCTGGACGAGTTTGACTGCGAGAATATAGGAGATGATTGGATTGAAATTGAAGCCTGAACTCATGATTGTTTAGGGATGTCCACCACATCACAACAAAGAGGTAAACACGAATAGAAAACACACATGCACAAATTGTTACATGTGAAATTATTTGTAAAATGAATCAGAAGTGAGATAGTGTGAAGCTAAAGCTCAGTGAAGAGATGCATAAAGTAAATATGAATACATGAAAAAATGCAATGAAGAGCACAAATAGGATGCAATGAAGAAGCAGCTTACACTTAATTAAGATGATCACCTGGCATGCGACGAAGAAAGCAGCTTACACTCAATTAACATGAAATGTAACGAGGAAGAAAACACTTATATTCATATTCATGACATAAACATGACATCATTGGTATTTGTGGCAGGAAAGAGGGAAAAGTGGGTCATTTAAGCACTTGTGATAATAATGAAAATGTCTTAGTTTTGTTATTTTCAGGAGTAAAGCAGAACCGGATCAACTTTCCACAGCAGCAGTCGGAAGAAAGTTAGAGGTTAACATCAATGGATAAGTTAAGGCAAGTTTCTGGTTGAATTGTTCACAGAATGATGTGTCCATGAACCTGAAAAGCAGGCCCTAGCTCCTGGCTGAAGACTAGGAGTGCTTTATTTAAGGTGGGAAATTAAAATTTGGGTTAGTAATTCGGGGAAAGAGAAAACTGACTGTTTAACTGGAGAGTTGAGAAGGTGTCTGACAGACTGCGAAGCCATATATGCAAAAATAACACACACAAACAGAGAATGCATTAACCTTACAAACACAAGCATATGCAATGAAGATCAGCTTGCTACTTGTATGAGTGATAGAATGGTGTGAATGTTTAATAAAATAAACTTAAAGCTTGAGGTTGAAGTTGACTCAAAGGGGTTATATGACAGGGGAGTGAGTTATGGAAATTAACGGAAGAAAAGTGATTAAAGCAGTTTTAAAAGAGTGAGTTAGGAGTGCTTTTGCACTGATTGATAAAACTAAGTGATTATTATAGAAAGAAAATGAAAATAATTCAATAATGTGATAAGGTTTAAACATGTATTTCTTTTGTCAAGTTGACTTGTTGAGATGAGTCACTATGCAAATTAGCTGGAGCAAAGACACTTCCTGTGTGCGTGTGTGTCGGAGGCTTTCAGTTCAAGAGACAGCGGTGGCTGTGGAGGATTATTTGGCGAAATATATAAGGGTAAAGTAACACGATAATTGATTACGGTGGTCAGGTCTGTTCAGAGGTGCAGATGTGAACAGGAAATTTATAATTTAGTGAGGATATGTTGGTGTAATGGGCTTATATCTGAGGCTGAGTCGGAGCCTGAGACATCGTTGTGTGCAGAATGGTGCAGCTTGTGATGAGGTCCATGTTGCAGTGAACGGGTGAACTTTGAGATTGTTTTAGATTTTTGAGGCTGTTGTTTCTATTTCAAGAGAGGGAGTTTGATTAAGACATGGATATGTCTGAGAGGGGCCTGAGAAATTTTTGTAGTAGTGCACTCAGAAAAAACCTGTCAGGTGATTTTGTTTTGTACTTTGATGAGCTAATAATCAGCTCTCTTTTTTCATTTTTGTTCTAAGCAGGCCTGGAAGAGAGTGAACTGACGGCGCTGACAAAATTACCAAGTACGAAAATCAGGTGGGCTTTACAGATTATAAATTGGTTGAGGGGGAGACCTGATTGGCGGCGAGTCTCTGTCTAAAAAAGGATTGTAGCGACTCAATCCAGTCAAAAGTATAGAGAACTATTTTCCTAAAAAGGAAAACGAAATAAAATAAATGATTGAGCTCATTTTGCTGATGTCGAGCATGTGATGACGTGTGCAGAAGGCTGCAGTATCAGCAAAAATATCATGGGTGAATGCGTGTGAGTGAATGTGAGTGACTGGACTAAGGTGGGGATGAATAAATGTGGACAAATCTACCATGTGAGGAAAAGAAAGGGGATGCTTTGTTTTGCTTTTGCCATAAGCAGGACAAGTGGGAGACTTAAATCTGGGGATGCTGAGGTTCCTTTGAGTGAATTTCTGTTTTATTGATTTGGGTTAGACCATATTATTACATTATAAAATGCTAAAAGGGAAACATTTTTTGATATAACTCAAGTTACCATTAACTGAGGTGACATAGGATTAATAACTCTTGCAGTCCTGCTTAGATTCCGTTAGAGATTGGCTGGCTGGTAACTACCTTCAACTAAATGCTGACAAAACGGAAATCATTGTCTTTGCTCCTGAGAAATTTGTTCCCCATGTGGTTAAAAATCTAGGCCCTCTTGCTTCTTATATTAAATCATCCATTAGGAACCTTGGTGTTACATTTGATACAGCTCTGACGCTGGACACACATGTTAAATCTTTGGTTCGCTCTTGTTTTTACCATTTAAGAAATATCGCTAAGCTGAGTCCCATTGTGTCACGTTCCGAATTGGAAATGATTATTCATGCTTTTGTTTCATCCCGCTTAGACTATTGTAATTCCTTGTTTACTTGCTTAAGTAATGCCTCCCTGGAACGGCTGCAGGTTGTTCAGAACGCTGCTGCTAGGCTTCTGACAAAGCATCACAAACACTCCCATGCCACTCCCCTCCTGATTCAGCTGCATTGGCTCCCTGTCAAGTTCAGGGTCCAATTTAAGATCCTAATCATGACTTATAGGGCCCTGCACAGTGTAGCTCCAACATACTTAAGTGATCTTCTTCTTTCTTATCACCCCAGCAGGTCCCTGAGGTCTTGTGACCAGGGGTTGCTGGTTGTCCCGCATACAAGGTTAAAAACAAAAGGTGACAGAGCGTTTGTATCAGTGGCTCCCAGACTCTGGAACTCGCTCCCTTTGAGTTTGAGATCTGTGGACTCAGTCATGTCTTTTAAAAAGCAGTTAAAAACCTATCTGTTTAAACTCGCTTTTGGTTAATTTTGTTTTGTTTTGGATTTTAATGTCTGTTTTCTGCCTCTGTAAAGCACTTTGTGATTTTTATCTTGAAAGGTGCTATATAAATAAAATTTTACTTACTTACTTTACTTCTGTTTAAGTTTATTTTTGTCATGACACAGACTGGATCATAGAGGGGGAGTTGAATATGAAATGTAAAGTACAGGTTTTGTTTCCCTGAAATTCCAAGGATCCAGACTTCGAAGGGAGCAGGAGTTCGAGAAGATTTGACATAATTATTAAATTGATTTTATTCCTTAAACACAGGTTTTAGGTCTGGAGCAAAAGACCGGAGAGGAGGATTGCTGAGCTGTTTGGAGAAATGATATGACTAACCTTTTTTCCCTTTTAATTTGTTAAGCGTGGGTGGAGCATTTTGAGTTTTTTGCCACATGAGATGTGTCAAAAAAGAGAGGGATTTAAGATTTAATTTGTTTAATTTGAAATGGGTTTAGGATGATTTTAGTGGGGTTTTGTTTGATAATTTAGAGATGGTAAAATTCTTTCAATTCTTTAAAGAAAGGATTAAAATGAACTGAATTCGGTTTAGAAGATGAATTGCTGGTGTTGATAAGAAGTTGTACACCAAACTTAAAGGGAAACTGTGGGAATAATAATAATGGGGAAGATTAGTGAAGATTTTATGAGTAGAAAATGTGTGATTTCTTTTTGATTTTTAGAATAAAGTTGTTATAATGTAGGCTTTAGAAACAGAGAGTAAATAGATTTATTTCTGGGGTAGAGGAGAGCTTTTTATGAGGATGTTAAAAGTCTCGCTGACTCAAATGAATAATATTGGAGATTATATATGTAGAAATGATTTTTTCATACACATTGCATTTTGTGCCTTTAACGGAGTTGTGGCTCAGAGAGTCGTCTCTTGAGGGTCACAAACTTTTGGTTAACGTTATGATTAGCCAATCTACTGTGAGAATGACCTGAGTTATTGAAGGATTGCACACGCTTACAGACATATAGAGTTCATCAACACACAGGACAGTATTGATTTGAGGCCTAGGGCCTGAAATTCATTTAGCTTTTAACTGAATTTGAGCTGGCCCTGTAACAAGTGACAGACAAGAGGAACTGAATAGGAGTTTGGTTGTGACTAAACTGTGTGACATGTAAAATATTGAGATAACACATGCAGCTCTAAATTAGTCTTATTACATAAAATGCAGGTATAGAATAACAAATGCTGGTTGAAGTGACCAAGTTTTTGTTTAAAACAGAAGCAAAGGGAGAAAGCTTATATATTTTGGTTAAGTCTGATAAAGTATAAATTAGAATGTATCATTACATTAAGAGCAGCAAAAATGAAATAAAATGGTATACCAAGAACAGGGTATAACACGGGAAATGTGGGTTCTGAAATGCAGTTAGAGTTCAGCTTTTAGCTATGATGAAATTTACTTAAGAGCCATTAATAATGTGCTTACACTTAGTGATTAAAGTGGTTGTTTTTTCTTTGATCCTTTAGTAGAATAAGCAGTTATAATGATTTTCTTGATACATTTTCTTGTGATAGGTGACTTTAGATGAGAGGCACTTGCAGCAGCGACAGTTCTGTGCACAGGATGTTGATGATCAGATAAGGAGCAACAGGAAGCACATGCAGAGACGTGCAAGCAGTGCTGTAAGAGTTTTACAAATGCTGAGTGATGTTGATTAAGATATAGAAATAAAAGTCAAAAACCAAATACGAAATTAGATTCATGTTTTGAGTAATATTAGGTTGAATCAGGTTTGAATAAAGAGAGCAATTGAGGAACAGAGTAAGTTAGAGCATAGTAGGGAGAAGGTTCTTTTTATCCATTACAGTTAAGGTGAATCTAGTCTTAGACTAGGATCTACTCTGTGAATTATTAGTTTCGGTCACGCGTTTATTTGTTTTGGTGACCTCTGGATAACATCCAGAGGTCAAGAGAGGAAGTGTTGGGAACGAAGTGTTGTTTTTGTCATTTTTACTATTTCCATTTATTATTTTAGTTTTATTAATTCAATTTTTATTATTTTGTTATTACTGTCATTACTGTTGCATCATAATCATATAGCAAGCATATGTATACAAGAAGTATTGATACAAGAGGTATTGATATTGCATTCAGATGTTCAAATATATTGGTATTATATTAGTCTTTATTACAGGAGCAGTTATAACCACTTTAAGCTGTTGAGTTGAATTTATAATCTTAAATGTTTGTATGCAGACTGCATGGTGAAAGAAAAGGCCCCACGTAGAGTAACTCCAAAATGAGACAGGAAGTTATAGGCTTTTGAAGTTGCAGGCTTTTGCAGAAGTGAAACTGAAAGCAGACTCTGAATGCAAGTACTGTGAGTAGGATATGAAACTGTATTAAGCTTTTAGTAGAGGCTTTTGATTAAAACATTTATTCAGTAGATTACATATATAGTTCCAGTTAGGTTATTATATGTAAGGATGAGCCTCTGTTCTGGTGAAAGGTCAGAAGTGCAACGGGTGAGAGGTGAGAGCATTTAAGGGCGAGACACACATACAGACACATATAGTAAGAGAGGTCATGACACGTACACAGTACACAGCACGCACGCGCCCCCGCACGTGCACGCACACACATATTAGATAGACTCATTTAGGTAAGAGTTTATAACTGCAAAGTTTGGGTGCGTACGTGGTAGTCTGTTCCAGGAAGTACACCAGATGTCCCAGAAGATAAGCGACAGCGAAGACGAGCTGAGAGGAAGCACCTGGCTTCGACCCGAAGAAGGTGTTCTGTTTTAAACTATGTTAAAAGTCATTGTGGTTTTGGAGTGACGTATGCTTTGTTTGAGTCTGCCTGGTAACAGGAAGACTGCCAACCCTATAAAGTCTTTGTTCTGACTATTGTAGTTAGTTCGACGCTGAAATCTGCACAGCGTTTGAACTCACACATGTGTATTCATTAAAATGCCGTCTAATTTGCACCCGGCTGGATCTGTGGTTATTTCTGGATTTCCCCTCAATATTCTGAACCTTGACAGAATATGTAGACGGGGGTACAGATTGGTTAAGATGGCTTTTAAGTGGCTCCTGGACTGTTTTGCTGTATAAAGGTCTAATATTCATAGGACTCTTACTTGTATTATTCTGTGTATTCTCCACATGTATTCTCCCTTGTCTCAGGAAGATGATTTCTAAAATGATTTCCACATCATTGACAGCTTATGTTACTGTACCGATGGATGACAAAAATGATCTGAGTAACAGTGAAGATAACTTTGAAGACGAAGATGTTTATGTGTGAGAAGAAAATCTTAAAGACGACCTGTAAAGCTAGATTGCAATATAAGTAACACATAATGATGACATGTTTGAAAATGCTAGATGCAAGAGAACATGTTCTGAAACAAAGTGTGAAACATGTTTAAATGAGCTAAAACAGGAGGGAATGTTAAAGGATTTTTATATGTATTCTGCTTTATTGTAGTTAAAAAACCCCTAGTTGTTTAGCTTCATTTAAAACTCCTATTTCACTGTGTTTCATGACAAAGCTTGCATGAGGGAATACCACAGGTGCCTCCACCCTTGCTGAGATAAGCTTGACTGGTTACTATTTTTAACAGTTTGAGAATGTTTCATGCTTATCACCTTGTAAGGAGTTGTTTTACACACAAGGGGCGCCGACCTGACATATTTTAGGAAGGAGCAGTGTATAAATACAGAGGGGACTGATGTCTCAGTGTGAGTCTCCACTGAGATCACCCATGTATATACATGTTTGAGTTGTGTCTTTCTTTGCTTGCTGAAATGATTCTTTGACACACAATCATAAGCATCGCTTGCTACTGAAAAGAAGAAAAAAGCCGGTCCTGCTATGGGCTGAACCATTTGTTAATGGTGGAGGGGGGTAACACTATGCAATATATTCAGTTTTAGCATTTATATTCACTGTTGACTGTAACTACGCTCAAACTGTTAATGCTATCTTATTTTAATAAACAACACTGTCATATGCAAAACTGGGGTGGCACTTGGGGTGGCAAGGGATCATTTTAGGGTGGCACTTGCCACCCCATGCCACCCTTCTAGATCCGCCCCTGTGTGGGATACTGTTTGTCCGTGATTTGGAGAGCCCAGCGCTGCTCCCGACGCTGGGAAAACCAATTCTGTCGCAGAAACCTACCCCGGCACTTGTGCAGGTGAAGCAAAAGGGAAGATATGCTTCATGATATTTTCTAGTATTTGGCGGTGCTCTGTCCATTATGCTACCAGTGTCTAAGCATTTTTAGGCTACGTCCACACGTACCCGGGTATTTTTGAAAACGCAGATTTTTCTATGCGTTTGCACCTTTCGTCCACACGTAAACGGTGTTTTCGGTCACTGAAAACGGAGATTTCTAAAAACGCCTGCCAGGGTGGATATTTTCGAAAACTCCATTTTTGCATTTACGTGTGGACGAGGAAAACGGAGAAAACGCAGCGTCAAAGGTGTGCGCCTTTTTTGACGTCACACTGTGCGCCACGTTATTGTTTCGGTGAAATGAATTTCTACAATACTGTTACTATTAATTGTACTCTCTGCAGTGTTTAAATGCTTACATATACACACACAGTTACTGTCCCTTCACAAGTAGACCTCGGTTCTGCTTCTATGCCCCATCTTTGTTTACTATTTCCCGCCCAGGCTTCTAGACTTCTGATTGGCCAACATTTCTACACGGTTAGGAATATATCGCCACCTGTTGCTTTGGCATGTTCCTAGCAGCGTTTTCCTTCATTTTAGCGTTTACGTGTGGACTGGATTATTTTTTAAAACAAAAACGGAAAATCTCCGTTTTCAAAAATACCCGTGTACATGTGGACGTAGCCTTAGACCCCCCCCCCGCAGGGTGTCACCCAAAGTGGTAATATTGTATTATTTGTAGCAGCCCTTGGCATCAAGAACGACAGAAGAGTCTCCAACGGGTGCAGCCATTTATTTCCTCACCAAACACGTCTGTGAAGGTTCTCAGTCATCCAGGTCATCGTAGTCAAAGGAGTTTGCAAAGAAAAGCGTCTGGACTTCTTTGAGTTGCTTGAAGACGTTTCACCTCTCATCCGAGAAACTGAACAGCGTGGTGTATGCTGTACAGTGCAGTGAGGAATGCCCGGACCTCTACATTGGAGAGACCAAACAGCCACTTCACAAGCGCATGGCACAACATAGAAGAGCCACCTCCACAGGACAAGACTCAGCAGTCCACCTGCATCTTAAGGATAAAGGTCACTCTTTCGAGGATGCCAATGTTCACATATTGGACAGAGAGGACAGATGGTTTGAAAGAGGAGTGAAAGAGGCCATCTATGTCCACTGTGAGCGACCATCTTTGAACAGAGGCGGTGGTTTACGACACCAACTGTCTGCCATCTATAATCCAGTTTTGAGTTCCCTCCCCAGACGCCTTAACGCCCACTCACATCCTGGGCCATCTGACCTCAGGAAATCACATGATAGGGTGGGGCCAGGTTTCACAATGAGCTCACCCGAAACCCTGGCTGATTAGGTCCCACACCCACTTTCACACCTTGGCGCATGTGATTAGAGGATCACCAGGGGGTCCTTTGTCCCTCCTTGGGGGGATACTCCCACTGGGTTTAAATCTGGGACTCTCGGCCATTTGACCTTAGAACTGAAGAAGCTTCTCGGATGAGAGGTGAAACGTCTTCAAGCAACTCAAAGAAGTCCAGACGCTTTTCTTTGCAAACTCCTTTGACTCACCAAACACGGCTTATTCTCTAGACATCGTTGAGCACCGTGAAAACTATAAAATAAGAAAATACTGATACCCGTACAGTCCTTTTGAACCGTAACAATAAACAATAACAACAAATGAGCTTAACCTCCTAGGACCTGGCGTCCACATATGTGGACATCACATTTTGGGTTATTAAGACCAAAATACTCCATTTTGATCTACACTTACAATATGTGGCTCTTATTTTTCTTTAAAACAAAAATAAGGTAAAAAAAAAAAAAATCTGGCAATTCTTTGTTTTTACATTCATCAGGCCCCAATATGCCCAAATATCGAAGAGAAATTAAAAATTCATGCCATGCCGTGGAAGAGTTCAGGTCTTAGGAGGTTAAATTAAATCAGGTAAATTCAAAACAAGTAATTCTGAGATTTACAGTCACTGATTAAATAAAACAAAAAAGGGTTGCTTTAAATGGCATCAAGGGGTTACACAGTTCAGTTGAATAAAATATAACAACAGATCACAGAACGACACATACCTCAGTCCGCTTGCCAAGGTTGCAAACTTGCACAGGCTTTCATTCTGGATGAGCTTCATCTTCTCCCCCCGGACACTCCCACTTGCCCAGCAACTGCTGTTTCGCTGCTTGGACCGACTGAGGAGGTTCTGCCCGGCCCATCGGTCCAGCTTTCGAACGGGAAGTGACGCTCACAACGTCAACGCCCCTCGCCACAGTCGGACCCTGGGGTTTCAGAGCAGCCGGCTGTGGTGAGTAGGAAGTACAATTTTATTGTTTTGGACTGTGAGACTGTTTATTCAGGGGCTGTGTTTTGTGCGGCAGATGACAATAAGAACTGCTCTGCTGCCCGTTCAGTCTCCTGCTCTGCTGCCCGTTCAGTCTCCTGCTCTGCTGCCCAGCCACGAGCTCAGTTAGCTGCCCAGCCAGCTGCCCAGCAGCCTTCAGCTCAGTCTGCAGTTCTGTCAGCCACTCAGCCACTCATTATTTCTATGCAGGGAGAAAGTCTCATTCCCACCCTGGGTATTTCTCAGGACCTAGCTGCTTAAGATACTGTTACTCACTCCAGGGCCTCCCCAGAGGCTAGGTCTCAGTCCTCAGCTGATTCTGGACCCCTGAAGACTTGCCAGGCCTCGAGAGCAGCTCCCTGAACAAAATCGCCGGCATGTTTTTATCCTGTCTTCCTTCTCTCACCCCAACCGGTCGCAGATGGCCCCGCCCCTCCCTGAGCCTGGTTCTGTCGGAGGTTTCTTCCTGTTAAACGGGAGTTTTTCCTTCCCACTGTCGCCAAAATGCTTCTCATAGGGGGTCATATGATTGTTGGGTTTTGTCTGCTGTATTATCGTATGGTCTACCTTACAATATAAAGCACCTTGAGGCTGTTGTTGTGATTTGGCGCTGTATAAATAAAACTGAATTGAAATGTGCTAACTCGCAAACTGTGCTGAAAATATCTTTCTTACACTTAGGTTTAAGCATATGATCACACATTAGTTATTTCATTGGTGTTAAAAGAATGCTGTCAGTCTTTAAATCTGAGAGGTCTCATTTAGTTAACAAGCAACTAAGATAAGCAGTCATTGGCAAAACATAGGATTTAAGTTCAAGAATATTAAAGTCATGTTTCTGTGATGTAGTTAATTTATTGCCTAACATTAGCTTAAGGGGGGGGGGCAGTTGAAAAGTTCCTGTGTTCTGTGTTGCCAGATCCACAGATTAGCCTGTAAAGATAACCATAAATACAGTGGCTTGCAAAAGTATTCGGCCCCCTTGAACTTTCTCACATTTTGTCACATTACAGCCACAAACATGAATCAGTGTTATTGGAATTCCAGGTGAAAGACCAATACAAAGTGGTGTACACGTGAGAAGTGGAACGAAAGTCATACATGATTCCAAACATTTTTTACAAATAAATAACTGCAAAGTGGGGTGTGCGTAATTATTCAGCCCCCTGAGTCAATACTTTGTAGAACCACCTTTTGCTGCAATTCCAGCTGCCAGTCTTTTACGGTATGTCTCTACCAGCTTTGCACATCTACAGACTGAAATCCTTGCCCATTCTTCTTTGCAAAACAGCTCCACAACTGCTCTGTGATGGCCTCAGAGGTTGTCTAAAAGAATATTGGGAGCAACAACACCATGAAGTCCAAAGAACACACCAGACAGGTCAGGGATAAAGTTATTGAGAAATTTAAAGCAGGCTTAGGCTACAAAAAGATTTCCCAAGCCTTGAACATCCCACGGAGCACTGTTCAAGCCATCATTCAGAAATGGAAGGAGTATGGCACAACTGTAAACCTACCAAGACAAGGCCGTCCACCTAAACTCACAGGCCGAACAAGGAGAGCGCTGATCAGAAATGCAGCCAAGAGGCCCATGGTGACTCTGGACGAGCTGCAGAGATCTACAGCTCAGGTGGGGGAATCTGTCCATAGGACAACTATTAGTCGTGCACTGCACAAAGTTGGCCTTTATGGAAGAGTGGCAAGAAGAAAGCCATTGTTAACAGAAAACCATAAGAAGTCCCGTTTGCAGTTTGCCACAAGCCATGTGGGGGACACAGCAAACATGTGGAAGAAGGTGCTCTGGTCAGATGAGACCAAAATGGAACTTTTTGGCCAAAATGCAAAACGCTATGTGTGGCGGAAAACTAACACTGAACATCACTCTGAACACACCATCCCCACTGTCAAATATGGTGGTGGCAGCATCATGCTCTGGGGGTGCTTCTCTTCAGCAGGGACAGGGAAGCTGGTCAGAGTTGATGGGAAGATGGATGGAGCCAAATACAGGGCAATCTTGGAAGAAAACCTCTTGGAGTCTGCAAAAGACTTGAGACTGGGGCGGAGGTTCACCTTCCAGCAGGACAACGACCCTAAACATAAAGCCAGGGCAACAATGGAACAGTTTAAAACAAAACTTATCCATGTGTTAGAATGGCCCAGTCAAAGTCCAGATCTAAATCCAATCCAGAATCTGTGGCAAGATCTGAAAACTGCTGTTCACAAACGCTGTCCATCTAATCTGACTGAGCTGGAGCTGTTTTGCAAAGAAGAATGGGCAAGGATTTCAGTCTGTAGATGTGCAAAGCTGGTAGAGACATACCCTAAAAGACTGGCAGCTGTAATTGCAGCAAAAGGTGGTTCTACAAAGTATTGACTCAGGGGGCTGAATAATTACGCACACCCCACTTTGCAGTTATTTATTTGTAAAAAATGTTTGGAATCATGTATGATTTTCGTTCCACTTCTCACGTGTACACCACTTTGTGTTGGTCTTTCACGTGGAATTCCAATAACATTGATTCATGTTTGTGGCTGTAATGTGACAAAATGTGGAAAAGTTCAAGGGGGCCGAATACTTTTGCAAGCCACTGTATCACAATCAAGAGGCTATCTCCTTAAGGAACATGACCAAACACAGCAGGAGGGCACATTAAGATTTTTTCTAGCTTTTCAAAAGAACAAAGAACAAAAAGAGGAAAAAAAAAATCCTGTAAAATAGATTTTTTTTCTGAGAGATGCAGCAACGTGTACAGCAAGACAAATGATGAGATGTCTTTTTAAAATAATGGATGGGGAGCAGAAATTTTCAATTCAAAGCACTCTGCAGTCCTTTTCCATTTCTGAGGTCCACTGTGGGGTGTTTATAATGAAGCAGTGCTGTGATCTCTCAACATAATTACTGAATAAGAGAGCAAGCAGAGACGAGAGTTGATTTACAAGTGTCTTCAAAAGCTTTCTATTGTGAGGGCGAAGGAAGACATTTGCCACATGGTCACAATTATCTATTGTTAAGGTGATTACTTACACAACTGTGGACTAAAACAGTGGAATTTCTCCAGGAAATAAAAAAGAACAAACTTCGGCTAATATGTGAAATCCTGCTGAGATGTTTCTAGATTTCATTGGTTTGAGATCAGCTGAACAGTCTGAGACACACTGTGAAATATGCATTGTGTGGGTTTTCAGTCTATAAAGTTTTTGAAGTAGGTGGTCATGCAAAATAAGTAAAGGCTCAAGTTAGTGGATTAATCAAGTGCAACTATGATAAAAGATTAATGAATAGAGTTTAATTATGTTTTTTTTAAGATATTTACTGCTGCCACGGAGCAGAATCAGAACCAGATGGTACGGAGAACTCTGGCATGGACAAATCAGATGGTGAGGAAACGTCTGGTGGAGACAGAGTTAGCTGGAGCTGTGCAGTGCACACACCCTGATCAGGTGGCTTCTAAGGCTCAGGGAGCAGTGTGGAATTTGTGGCTGGCCGGATAAGCTCGCCCAAACTCCCAGCTGATGATGGAGGTTGAGACGGCTTGGCAGAGTTCCTGGAACCTGGAGGATGAGACAGTTGCACTGGTTTAAAAACCCCCAGGGGTCCAGGCTCAGCCTCCAGGTAGGCTCCAGGAAGACTTTTAGTCTCTGCGTGAAACCGTTTTGCAGCACAGTCTTAACACGCACAGTTTTTGCAGTTATAAGATTCAGAATTTGCTTTGTCAGTATTAGCCAAAGCAGACTCCTTTTTGGTCTTGGGATGCAGCAGGGTGTGAGGGCTGGTGTTCTCTTCACCTGCAGGCGCACCTGCCAACCTCCCAAGTGGTACCCCAGTACTCTGTCTAACCTCTGTCCAACCGTACACTTCTTCAGGTTGGGCATCAGCCTCACCTGGCTCAAGGACTCCAGGATCGTGGCCACTCACTGCACATGCTCCACCCAGGTGTCACTATGGATGATGATGTCATCCAGATGGGTGGCAGCATATGCAGCATGTGGACGCAGCACCTGGTCCTCTGTCTCCCCATGGAAGGTGGCTGGGGTACCGAACAAGCCAAGAGAAAGTGTGACAAATTGGTACAACTCGTACGGAGTGGAAAAGGCCATTATTTTTCTTGGCACTTGGTAAGTAACTTTGATCTAGAAGAACGGAGCAATACAAGCACTTTATGTCCCAGTGAAACTTTCCTGAGTCTTTCCCCTCTGTTGTACAGGCACTGCTGGCATTCCTGGGCCCGGAGCAAATTCTCTCATGATAACCTCCTCAATGTGTGTAGCTTTGGTCTAAGTTCAAGAACGTATTGAATTCCATTTTTAGCTGGGTTTGGACCTTTATCCCTGTTTTCTTTAATTAGGTCCATTAGGTGAGTTCTGATTTGAATTTGTACTGTGTTAAGTTTCTGCTAGGCTTAACATATGAACATCATCCACACAACCACACTGTGGCAGGTAAGAGGCATGACACGACCACGCTTCACCACACTTTAACATATTTATTCCGACTGCCGTCGTCTGGTGGAGATGAGGCTGGTCTGGCCAGCAAGCCGCCCTCAAACTTGGCAGGGCCGTCACACACCTTGCCCTCCGGCTGAGCAGGCTCCCCTGACACGGGGACCTTGGGCTCCTCCACCGCCACTCCCAGCCGGAGCAGTCCTTCGTGCGGCTCCTCCACCACTACCGCCGCTCCCGGCTGGAGAAGCCCCTCGTGCGGCTCCTCCACCAGCTCCAGCAGGCATGGACAGTGCATCTCCTCCACCTTCCCCAGTTGCGGTTCCTCGTGTGCCTCCTCCACCCCTCCCGGCTGAATTATCCCCACGCCTGGCTCCTCCACAGCTCCTGGCTAAGCAGGTCATGAACACAGTAGTTGCTCCACGGAGCCGGGACGGGCACAGGCACCTGCCGGGCCCTAGCCGCTCCCACCTGAGGAGAGAGGACGGGTGCGGCGGCAGGCTGCGTCTTGGCTGGTTGCACCCTGGGGGCCGGTATGGGTGTCAGAGCGGTTGAGACCTCAGCCACTCTCAAGCCACCGGTGAATGCCGGTGGGGGTGCGGTGGTGTCAGCCAGGACCTGGTCCGAACGGCCAGGCCCTCAATCACCTGCAGGTGGTGCTCGGTCTGGTCTTGC
This sequence comes from Oreochromis niloticus, assembly GCF_001858045.2. NCBI lineage: Eukaryota > Metazoa > Chordata > Actinopteri > Cichliformes > Cichlidae > Oreochromis > Oreochromis niloticus. Next base: position 2,488,183 of record NC_031965.2, read on the forward strand.
AGCTCTTCCTGCCGGCGGCACGCCACTGCCGCTTGCTTCTGTTGCGTGGCCGCGAGCTCTTCCACCATTTGGGTCAGCGTCTTCTCTGACTGGCCTGGTCGCGGTCTCGCCATGCCGTCTCCTGGGTTTAGGCACCACTGTGGCAGGTAAGTGGCATGACCCGACCATGTTTCACCACACTAACATATTTATTCCGGCTGTCGTCTCTTATAAGTCACGGCTGCAGCTCCCTATCTGCCAGCCACACAAACACAACAACACCATGACAGGGCCCTACACCACCCTTAAACTGGCAAGGCGTGATTGCAATGCCGCGCAGATGCGGCCACCTTCCCTGCCGCGGCACCGCCGCCCACGCACACTAGAATATCATACATTAGGAAGGTGATTGTGTTGAATGGTTGGTTAATGATTTATCAGCCTATTATTCCTCAAGCTGCAGCCATCTGGGAAACAGAGTTATTCAAAACTCTGTCAAACACATTCTGCATGGAAAGCACAACCTTTACAGCTGCAACTGATTTAAAATCTTGCCATGGTGATAGAGGGAACAGGGCCCCAAGGAGCTGTCGACAGACCGTCTGTTCACATACTCTACACTGTTCATTTGTCAGAGTTTACCCGAGCTCCCGGGCCTCACACTGTGTGCCATGTGGCTACTTGAAATTGTTGTTTTGCAGTAGTTGTAGCAACTAATGTCACAAAAGAAAGGAAATCATTTGTTTTCCTCAAACTGTTCACTCATTCAAATGGATGAGTATTAAGTATAACTTGAACACCATTGTATTCATATAGCTGCATTTCTTAACAAAAGGTGACTCAAAGTGCTCACGGTAATATTAACCCTAACTATTCACCTTCAGACAAATTAAACTGGCAAAACATTAGCTCTAAGCTTGTTTCAGTGGACTGCACTTGTATAGTGCTTTTGTGCTCTAACAGAGAATTCAAAGTGCTTTTTATTCTCATTTACCCAATAATAAAAACACTTAGCTAAGTGTGTTGTGTAACAGTCACACACACTCTCAGTCGATGCATCCAGGGCCACTCTTGGTTCAGGAATTGATCTACCAACTTTCTGATTGGTGGATGACAGACTCCACCTTCGGAGCCACCAAGTTGTCTTCTTCTTGTGTCTTAGTTTAAACATTTGATATGTTTCCTATTTTCAATTTTTGAATAAAATATGGGAAAATGAGATTTGCAAATTCCTGCAATCTTGTTTTATATACATTTCAAACATCATCCCAACATTTAGGACATTAGGGTTGTATGACTGTAGACTATGGTCTTGGATATAAAAAGATGGATATGTCGACATCACCCATTGGGTAATGCTTGCTTGTGTGATTTTTACCACAATATTACAAAATGTAATAGGACTTGAACCTGACTACTGAGCTCATAAACTCTAAAGGAAGCGCATATTGGGGTGCCCGAGCACAACTCAAGTCCATTTTCCTATCCGGTCTTTAAGTCTGACGTCATTAGCCGTGTCCTCGTCCAAACTCCGCTTCAGGTCCCAAAGTGAAACGAACACTGCGGCATCACTGAGAGTTGAAAAACTGTCTAAATTCTTCCATCTTTAATAAAATGATCACCGTTGCTGCTCTACCATGTGTAAGTTTAACATCCAGGCATCCATGAAAACAGAATTTATTAAATTTAATGGAATTAGAAGTTAGCAGGAAGTTAGCTCGCTAGTTTCCACCTAAACATGATATAGCATGTTCTGACTGAGAGATTTCTGAAACATTCAAACGTACAGCTCTGCTATCACTTCCAACATAAATGAAGACAGGAAACTAAACAGCAGTGACGTTTGTAGGGTTACTGAAGTTGGGCTAGCTGGTATATAATGATGTGCTACGTGATCGCTAGCGACACAGCTATGTTAGCATAACATAAACACAGTGAAGCTGGAGGGTGAACGCTAACTTTTTTCCACTCAATAAAAGTTAACGTGAGGGTTCCCGATGGTTAGGGACAAATGCAGTCGCATGGCAGGATGCTGTAAACGGACCAAACTTCAGTCAGGAGAACAACTGAGATAATCCATCCACAATACGAGGTTAGTCTTTAATATACTGCTGCATGGGCTGGGCTGTAGTTACACCATAAGGGTTTAAAAAGTGAGCTATAAAATGATTAGCGGTAATAAAAACTGAGAGCGGTGACAGTGATCACTGACAACTTTATAGGTCTTGTTCAGATTAGATAGAACAAGATACAAAACATTAAAACATGTTAAAAACACAGCAACCTTATTAAACAGAGAGTAGTTTGTACCCGGAAGCAGGGTTCATCACGTCATCACTTAATTCAAGCATCATATTGTAATTGCATGCCACTACTGCAAGAAGTCAGTTTTTTCCTTCCTAGATATTTCATGATCAACTGCACATCTATTACTGCAAAGTGAAACCACAGCAGTTCAACCACAAAGTGGCAGACCACATAAAGTTCCAGAGTGCCACCAGCCAGTGCTGTGGAAAAGCCACCAATGCTTTGTTGATTCAATACCTGCAGAGTTCCAAGGGTCAAACATTAACATCAGCACACCAACTGTGTGCCAGGAGCTTCGTGACATGGGTTTCCATAGCCAAGCAACTCCTGCAGGTGTAATGTGTAGGTGGCCCAGTACTTTTGTCCATCACACAGTATTTGGTCTAAACACAACTTAACAGGAAGACGGAACATTCTTATTTTTATTTTAAATTACGTGTCTCTGATAGATTTTCAGCTTTGAAAACTCCAGAGACACACTGTGCACACATGAGTCCTTTTGTTCCTGAGGATATGAAATGTTGGTATGCTTTTTGTTTCATCTCCACCGATACACCACCAACTATAAAGAGGGCTGCTGGACTCAAGCTATTTGGCTCCAGCTTGTTCCAGTGAGTGTCACGTCCTTCTGGTTCACAAGTGCAGAGCAGGTTTTGCTGTAATAGGACTTGTGTACGAATATCACAGAAGTCTCAAACATCATCGTGAGCATACTAATGTTTCATTTAGACTTCTGGAGGTAGAATGACTTATTTTTTCAAATAACCCTCCTACAAGGAATCAGAGTGTTCCACTTTCTGTGTTTTGGTGGAGAAAATGTAAATGGGTTAACATTATTCTTCCCAAATATCCATGTTTTTCATGCAATGGGACTCATTACGGATGCAGACCACAATAGCAGATCTCCTGTAGCAGTTCATTTTAGAGGCAAATTTTCATTGAGATGAAGTAAAATTGAGACCACCTGCCACTACACAAAGCCTTGCCATGTGTACAGGGGAAAAAATTACCAATCTGAGGAATAATTTCATTACAAGCTGCTGTTTTTCTTTCTTAAGCTCTGCTGACAGGTCCAGCTAAAACTATCACATCCACTCCCAGAGCCAATTTAGTTTGCAGTGAATTAGGCAGAGCTACAGTGGCCTACATACTCACTACCGGTCTACAACACTCTGTACTACACACACACACACACACACACACACAGTGCAGCTAGTCTGAACACAGCTGTCACATGTACTCAGTGTAGTTGTCGCTATGGCCTCTATTTCTGTCCTGTACCAGGTGTGTGGGAGCTGAGAACAATCTCCTCGCTTTCATTATCCTGAAATGGCTAATCATACATGCATGCATCCATACATGCAAGTAATCCCACATGGGCTTAAGGACATACTTTCTGATTCCGAGCACGTTATAACCTCAAGACTTTCACATTTCATTTGTTAATTAATTTGTTAATGTGTTCTCTGCCTGCCAGCAGTGCTTTTTTATTACCCAAGCACACATATTTAGTTCTTTATGCTTGGGTTACAATGTAGCTATTCTTGACATCTAAAAAGTTTAATTATTCTTTCAGTTTCTACAGTTTCTATGAGACTTGTTAATTTCTTGACAACCACCAAGCTGTTGAAAACCAACTCAGAGTTAAATTTAATTGTAGCCCCATTTAAGCAAACATAGGTTTGAAAAAATACCTGCAGCCTCCAGTACGAGGTGATTTTCAGAAAAGTTGACCTCTGACCTTGAGTTCAAGATCACAGAGATTTGAACTCCATCCATCCATCCTCCACTTATTGAGCGGGAGATTTGAACTCAACCTATATTTTCAGTAGATGCACATATGGTATGAATTTGAAAATCCAAGGTGACAGCATTCGTCAGGTAAGACATTTGCAAGACTTTTTAAAAGCCTGACTTCTGACCTTGAGGTTGAGCTCACTGAGAGTCTAACTCTTCTGAGGTTTTAAGTAGATGCACTGACGTTACTTTCTTGTCGAGTTATGGTGCATTCGATAATTGGGTGTCCACGCCATATGCCCTCCCAGCATGATGACGGCAATAACCCATCAGCCTTTTAACATGATAATGAAAAAATACCAAAAAATATTAAAAAGTTTGTATTTCAGTGGAATAGTTCTTGAGCTCTAAGAGGAGGCAAGAGTCTTTGCCCTATGACTCTTTGCAGGAAACCTTTTCAGATCTGAATGCAGGATTTAAGGCTTAACCCTCATGGGTCTAAGTGATGCCCTATCACTATACCTCTAAGTCTAATGCTAGGTAATCAGAATTATTTATTTTTTCTCCCAAGTCTTGGCTATCAGACACCCACCAAAAGTAGTTACATTATCTCTGTGAGTCTGTTTTTCCTCTCTTCTTGATGAAAGGTTGGTTTGGCATCTACGATGACTTAGATCTCAGAAGGTTAATAAGCATCGCGCTTCTCTTTCCTCTGGCAACAGTGGAGCCTGGATTAGAAATAACAGGCAGTTAAGCAGAGTTGGCAAAAGTACAGACATTCTGTACTTAAGTAGTAGTACCAATACTACTGTTAAAACCTCTCCAGTAAAAGTTGAAGTACTGATTCAACTTCTTTGCTCAAAGTAAGAAAGTAAAAAGTAGCTTTTTGGAGGAAGTTTCTATTTTTGTGCAAAGCTGACTGAACCGTTTGCTACAGAAACATAATGATAAAATTCACTAGATAGGAATACAAACTGTAGTCTAATGTTTTTAAATTGTAATCGTACTCAGCTTGAATCTGAAGAAAAAGAAGGAAAATAAAAAGTATATTTCCTGTTGCCTACATTGTAGAGGGTGACTTTGCCTCTAAACAGTTAAATCAGTACAGTCAGAGGTTAAAGTGGATTCAGCAGGTGGACGAAGCCTGAAATTGTTCGTAATGGCTCAGTGTGAGGAAAATAACTCATAACTCACAATCATCTCTAATGTGAGCTCCAGTAGATCATCTTAGTGTGCAGGCTGTGATCAGCTGACCTGCTGCTCTCTGTGGATGTACATAACTTAATTAAAGCAGATGTGGGCAGATGTTTCATGAGTTGTCCTGGCTGATTTCCATCCTCTACTGACAGTACCCTGTTTATGCTGTCTGTTTTCTAGATGGTATAAAGTTGCTATGAAGGTGGAATTCAGTCAGTGGATCATCAGCATCATCAACTAAAATTCATTTGAATCTCTGCTACATCTACCCTAACCTTTCTTATCTTTCTCCATCTCTGGGTGACGTTAGCTCTCTTTCTTTTCTCTCCCTGTGAAATACAGCAGCTGGACCTTTAGCTGCAACACACTGTGAGACAAACTTTTGTGTGTTTGCTGATGTTTGTTGAGCTGATAGAAACTTTTTTTTTTAAGTCACGCCCTTTATGTTCACTCCTCTTCAGCAGGGTTAGCTAGATGCTGAAGCGTAACTTATGGTCATCTGCAGTCGTTCCGGTGTTGTGGCAAAAAAACCAAAACTCACCGGTCCACTTTAACCCTTTTATTTGGCACATGTCGTGTCTTTTTTTGCAACATCGATTAATAAACAAAAAGGACTGCCTTTCATCTGTTTGATGTTTGGAGCTTCCCAGTCACGAAGTAATAACTCGACCCAAACGCTAAAATCAAAAGTAACGTGTCACGGTCCTGGGTCGGTGACCCAGTGTTTTGAGTTTCTTGTGTCTGAGTTTTGTATTATGATTTTAGTTCCCTTTGTTCCCCCAGTTTATTCTTTAGTCTATTGTCTTAGTTTGGCTTTCTTGTATTCTCTTTAGTTCTGAGTATTTAATAGCTGCCCTCTGTGTCTCTTTGTTGTTGTTCTGTGTTTCTTAGTTGCTCTGTCTCCCCTAGTCTAGTTTGCGTCTGTGCTACTTCCTGTTTTACTTTGAAGGTCCATGTCTCTTGTGAGTGTATTCTACTTTGCTCCCTCGTCTCGTCAGTTCTGATTTCTCCCAGCTGTGCTCCCCTTCTGTGTCTCATTCCCCTCGTTACTTCCCAGTGTATTTTAGCCCTGCGTTTCCCTGTGTCAGTGTCGTGTTCTCCCTCATGCTGTGTGTGATTCTCCCCGTGTCTCCTGGTATGCATTATGATTAGTTTTTCCCAGTTTAGTTTTGTATTGCTTGTGTTCTGTTCTCCAGCAATAAAGCTGTGCTTTTGAGTTCAAGTTCTGTCCCCGTGAGTTTGCGTTTGGGTCCAATCCCTGCCTGCCACACAGCGAAACATGACATAACGAGCCTGTTTTGAAAATGTAAGAAAAAGAAAGTACAGATTTTTTTTTTAAATGTAGTAAGTGAAAGTAAAAATTAGTCAGAAAAAAACTACTCAAGTAAAGTACAGATACCTGAAAATTGTACTTAAGTACAGTAAGAAAGTATTTGTACTTCATTACTTCACACCTCCACACGCAGTTCAGGCAACCCAGGAAGTCAGCCTCAGTCATGGCTCATCAGTTGATCGCAGTGCCAGCCTACATTAACTAATAACAGCTGATACCCTTCTACAGATCCACCTGACAAATCTCATACAGGACATGTTACAGTATGTCAACAAAACTACCGTGACACCTACGCATACACCTGTGGAACTGCTCAGACACAACAGTCCTTACCATGAAACTCCAGGTGAACAATTGTTGTGCTGTTGTTAATACCAGAGGAAGTTATGAACTCCAGCTGTAGATCCTAACTTTACAATAATGCATACACGGTTGATCATGAAATATCTAGAAGTTTACAAACTGGCTTGTTGTAATGGTGGCATCCAATTAAAAAGTCTCAGAATCAGAAGAAAAATCTGCATGCCAAATATCCTTGGAAAATACATCCATCGAGGTATGAATGTGTGCGAATGTCAGATAGAAAACACAAGTTGTATAAAGCGGTTTGAGTGCTCGGATAGAGCAGAAATATATATATGAACCAGTCCATTTACCGTTAGTGAGCTCGGTCACAGATGTTTTTAAAGGCAGACTGCATGGCACAGTACTCTTGCATTTTAGCTGATTTCCACGGCACATCTGTAATCCACTTTTCAATCCTTTTTCTACTCCAGGTCTCACTTTCATTATGTGTCTGCCATTAAAAATGTCACTGAAGCCTGTTCTGTTTGTTATATGCACGGAGCCCCTACAACAGAGTTATACTAAACTAAATTACTGCAGTGTCCTGGTCCTAATGGAACTCATGTTTGAGTTAATCGTGTGGACATGATAGCACTGATGCTTTCTCATTACTGGGTGATTTATCAAACAGTGATTAATATTGTCACAGGTTAACTGGATGGCTCATCTCAATGGATGTGTACTTGCAGTTTGTGTGAATGCTTCCCTAAAAAGTGGTAAAAGTGTCCCTTCAGGTCTGGAAATAGGTGAGAAGGCCGCCACATTTTACCAAGATGTTACCAAGTAGGGATTTCTTGCATGGGAAAAGCATATTAATCTGACAGCCTGGAGCAAAGTGTGAACAGCACAAGACCCCGACTGAAAGGGGAGGTTCTCTGATTTTCCTGCTCATCCAGTTTTTTTCCTGGATTCATTCTCTTTCAGATTCGATGGCATGTTCTTGGCCTCTTAATATTTAAACACTCCACTTAGCTAGGCGAGGATATATTATTCACATAGAGGTGGTCCCAATTAAGGACCCTGCCAATCAGTGGAGCAACGTGGGACCCAGGCGTCATGGTAAATCTGCTCACTGACCACAGAGAAGAGATTTGAAAAGAGGATCCATGAGTACAGGAGGCATTAACTTGTTTCATGGCTCTTGTTAAAAGAGGGGATGTCTGTACAAATGAAGCATATGGAAGCAGAACAAAGCTGCAGCATGAAGATCGTTTCCTGTAGGATCGAGATATCAAAGCAGCTGAAACATCATTCAAGACGACACAGACTCTAATACTGTGTCATGATTTAATACAGCCATGTGTAGACACACACACACACACACACACTGAAGCATGCAAACACAGACTGGGGTCTACAGACAGCCACAGCTGATCTAAAATAACAATATTGGTAATTAGAAAATCCTTCCTTATTTCTCTAAGTCATCCACCACTGTGCTCAAGCTCTTTAACCAAAATTATATTTTTAATGCTAATATACAATTTTTGTTGTTACTGGTAAAATGTACTTTTTTAAAAACAGAAGAAAAAATGGCAAAGCATATGTTATTTTCTGATCAGACGCAAAAGTGCCTGAGTTCAGTTTTTTAAGATTTCTGAAATATTTGTGTTGTCTTGTTTCTCGGTGGTCTGATAAATTTGTTTAGCTCTGCATATACTGGAAAATTAAACAATAAATGAGACAACATTGCGCTCTGTCAGGGACCAAGCAGTAAGGCATAGAGGACACAGGTGTTTAATTAAAAAATGGGGTTTTTATTGACCCAAAAATATGAAAGATAATTAACAAAGCCTAAAACTCAAACACACAGACCAATAAAAGAGGTCAGCTCAATAAACTAAACTCAACATGAGGGAACTTAAATACTGGCTTAGCTAAACCAAATGACACACAAGGGGGTGCATAGGGATTAAGTAAAGCGCTATACAAATACAGGACAGGCCATTTAAACTAAAGTGAAGCAAGTGTTGAGGTGAGGAGCTTACCATCACACCCTCATAGACTAAAACTTATAGAACACCATTAGTCTATATAGACATCAGCTGCCTCCAGTTCTCTTCACCTCCATTGTCCACCATCTAGTTTGGGGATTTCTGCCAAAAGAAGCTCCAACCATCATGCTGCCCCAGCTCTGCACAGGAAATAAGGAACATGATCAGGTTCAATGTCCCCAGCCTCCCTTGGAACGCCCTTTAAGCTCTGCAGGTCAGATGCCTCAGATCTCACGATACAGTTACCACATCAAACATGGATCATGGTCAGGCTGTCCTGATGCCACAGTCACTTATGTTCCTTATGTTCTAACATAATGTTAGTTATGGACAAACTGTGTGCAGCACAGAGGTCGTCAAAACACGATTTAGGTTCATGTCAGGCGCACACCTTGAAGTTACAGTTTGAGCTACAGTTGAAGTTTGGTAGAAAAGGACGGCTTAGCTGGCCAAGATGAATTGGTTCAAACTGCAAGAAAGAAAAAATAAACTGGCTAAAAATGTCAGCCTCTCACAGACAGAGAGACAGTGTGGTTTATGTTGCGCTCACTGACAAATATAATATTGGGGTAATTTTTATTAAATCTGCAACAATGTATTTTACTAACTAGTTAGAAACTTAAATTGAATCTATGACTTGAGTCCATACCAGCACCTACTCAGCTGAGAAGCTACTGCATGTTCTAGCAGTGGTGTTTGAACCTGCTGAACAAACTGTGATGGCCCATCAACAAATGCATATATCCATCCAGCCAGCGAATAAGCCAGTCCACTCATCAGAAAATGATTCTATGCAACCTGAGGTCATTTTGCTCCTTATAGGCAGTCTGTCTCTGCTCTAATATGAATCCTACCATGGTGCAAAATGCAAAGACAGAAGATACTACCATCAACTGTCTTCTTTCACAAGGTTCACCAAACACTCCATTTTCAAAATATTTTAATTTTCTGGCATTTATTTCACAGTTCTGTGTTTAAAGGGTTAAATCACTACAGTTACATGACTGACTGATGTCAACCATAGTGGAAGTGATGTAGGGCTGCGAAATTAAAAAAATAAAATAATTAATGCCTTTAAAACTTTTATCAGCTGACTGAAAGTGACTCTCACTCTGAATCATAACCTGCAGTTATGATAAATCATTCCACCCCCTCCCCCTCCGCACACACACACACACACACACACACACAGTAATCATTATTACATTACTCAACGCATTTAGCAGAGCTGAAGTGTTTTTGTGGGAAAACAATTCATTTGACACGAGTCATTAACGAGCTCACTTACTGTGGAAAAAATACTAAAACATTATGTCACAGCTGGGTAACAGACACCAAATTATAATGTAAGCTTTATGAGTTCTTTGTTTACCTGCAGAAAACATATTCAGCCTCTTCAAAATAAGTCAATATTTTATTGCTCAGCAAAAAGACACCAACAGAATGATGACCAATAAAATGAGCATTTTCAAAACTACGCCAATTGCCTCCATCGTAAATCTGAAATTCACACAATTAGTTAAAAGCTGCTTTTTGACACACAGGCAGACACATACGTGAGTTATTCTGGACGGTTCAACCATTTTGTGCTGTGTAATAGTGTGAGAAATGGGTAGAATAAATAAAAGAGATCAGGTGTCTGGGCACTGATCCACACAGAAACACAGCAGAGCTGATATCTGATGGAGGAGCCAAACAGGCACATTCACAGAAAACCCTCAGATCCAAAGTCAGCCTGCTGAGAAAAACCTGGGAGCTGCTCTGAAAACAACAGACTCCCACTGATGTTTTCTCAACACTGTACGTCTCTTTCAGTTTGTACTCCTGTTATCAAGGAAGTTAGAGGGACAGTTAGACTTTTTCTTAAAAGAAAAACAGTTTCTGGTTTGTTCTTTGCATTTAAATTAGAAGCAGTTAAAATAATAAAAATAAGTAACACACCAGTGGAACACATCCCGTCAGTGTAATATAATAAACTACCTGCTCAGTTATGGCAGTTTCACTGGTGATCCTAGAGTACTGTTGGGGCCCTGAGCAAAACCTTACAGGAGACCCCCTAAGACCAGTGCTCATTATGACATTAATATTATGATATTATGTTTTAAATAATCTGACACCACCATCTACAGTCCTTTAAAAGAGGTGAAACATTATCCTAGAAATGGTTTAAACATCAAAGTGAGGCTTGGATTTAAACCCACCCCGAGGGCATTTACTGCAAATCTTGCCCCTGCTCTCCTGCATCCTTTCCACTGTTTGACATCAAAGTAAACAAAGGAAATGATGCGATCCTGGTGGAAGTTTCATCATTCAGGTGTATCACCCCGACATTTAAGGCTGGAGTAGCACCATTTAGTTATTCAGCTTTAAAGTTAACAGCTGTCCTCTGGTCTCCTTATAACTCTCTTAGTTTTTTCAGTCCCAGAAGAACATCTCTTTGTTTTTGCTTTATTGCTTTTCTAAACAGAATTATGCACCTAACTCTCAGCTGTCATGTATGAATTTCTCAGAGACTCAAAGCAGACACACTGAAAAGGCAAATTTAAAAGTCACGTTCAAACTTTTCCACAGATCCACAGTTCAAATAAGAATAACAACCAGGACTTACTAGTCACCCAACTCAAGTCCCAAGTTAGTTTATACACATATTCCAACTGCAAACTGCCATCGTGCTTTATATGTGAATTACACCAACTTCAGATTTAATGGTGAAACACAGATTGCCATGCCACGGCCTTAAAAAATAAATAAATAGAAAAATAGAAAGTTTCACACTTTCATGGGTAAAATGTTGTTTAGTGTCGGGACTACTTTGTTGAATGCTGAATGTCTTTATCCTGTTTTCCTTCTCAACCGGTCGCAGCAGATGGCCCCGCCCCTCCCTGAGCCTGGTTCTGTCGGAGGTTTCTTCCTGTTAAAAGGGAGTTTTTCCTTCCCACTGTCGCCAAAGTGCTTGCTCATAGGGGGTCATATGATTGTTGGGTTTTTCTCTGTATGTATTACTGTAGGGTCTACCTTACAATATGAAGCACCTTAAGGTGACTGTTGTTGTGATTTGGTGCTGTGTAAATAAAATTGAATTGATTTATTGCAGGTGGTGATGCAGAGCCATTTTACTTCACCTACATGTGTTACTCCCAAAATATGAACAGTTTAACCATTACTGATGTATTCACCAAGTTTTATCTATTTTCATAACAACAACTTCCTCTTTGTGGTGATTCACCGTGCTATCAGGTTTTTGCCATTTGACAAAAGCTCACAGTTCTCACGTTCAGACTTTCCTAACGAGGTTGGCACAGGTCAGTCAGCTGGGAGCAATATATCAAAGTATTGTCATTTCATGTCATGTCATTTATGTCAGTAGGTGGCACTGTGGCTCTCATTAAATATTAGCATGTAGATTTGTATTACACATGTGAACATATACTGTTTGCACCAACAGCAGTGCCACACACACACACACACACACACACACACAGCTTTGCAATTTAGCACCATGCAGGTCTTTAGCTTGTACTCACCAAATATCAGTGTCTCTGAGGAGTTAAAGTATTGCATTTTTGAGTCACTTGGCATCAGCATAATCGAATTAAATAACAACCAGGAGTTTTCCAAAACTTAGCTTAGAGACATGCTGCTCATAAACAGTGCTGATAAAAAGCCAGAGGGAGTTAGAGCGTAGCATCCAGTGTGTATGGATCCTAAAAATACAGAGAGCACCCAGGGGCATACTTTAGTTTTCCAAGTTTAATGAAAGAAATGATGAATGAGAGATTGAAGGTAAGCACTCAAGGCAGCATTTAAAATAAGAAACTGAAAAATAATTGCTCCACAATTAACAAAAAAATCTCTTACCAGTGTGTGGTGATTGGCTTCTGTACGTTTAACTAAAACATTATTAATCAAGTTGTAAATCTTCCTTCTGTTCATTGAACTGTTTAAGCTTTAGTCAGTCACAGACGGGTGTGACCTGATGACCTCTAAATCCCACTTCTAGTTTAATCTGAAAGATTTAGAAAGATTAAGGGTGAAATTGCTTCCAATACAAACTCTTTACAGTTAACACTGGGATTACGCCCACCCTGTCTTTAAATGAAATCCTCTTATGACACCCACCTGTAAAAATAAATACGGCCACTGCGATTGGACAAGAGCATTTCCTGAAAGTTTCTGTCCCGGGTGGTGGACTGTGCAAAAACCCGCAGACTAAATGAAAGATGGCAGTGAAGCATTGCACCATCACCACATCTGTCTCCACGGTGGGGGATTTGAAGGAAAGTGCGTGAATCCAGCATGCTCTCAGTCTGTTTATCAGACCTGAAACGATGCAGCATGAACCTGAACCACATTCTTCCACTTGAGTTGAGCCTGGAAACCCAGAAACAGACAGGAGGAGACTCTGGGGAGCTCATGTCTGTACTGTATGCCTGATGCCCCTGTCTTTCTCCCCCTGAACTGTACGGGAGGGCTCAGTGCACACAAACATGTTTATGTTGTTGTGCTGAAAAGCAGTGCCAGGCCTCCTCGCGCCCCCCTCTCTTTCTTCTATAATTGACCAAATCTGCCAGTAGCTGTCTTTGCTGCTCCTTCTGCTGTGAGAGATAGGCCTTTATTGTTTTCTTATGAGGGATAAATCTGTCTCCTCCTTCTCGCTTCAACCACTTTAGAAGCACTGATGTCTTTTTTATCTTCAGTAATAAAGTCAGAGGCCTGGGTGAGGCCAGAAAGACATCGTACACAAACCCTAATCTATAAGACGCATGCATCCTCTGAAAAATGGACAACCAAAGGTATATACAGTCCTGTGAAACACCTTTAGGTTCTCATCCATCACACAGCACCATCGGGGATACATCTAATGAGCTACATTCATTCTGCAGGTTGACAGCAAGCCCCAAAAAAGGCCAGAACCTTGAAATTAGTATAGCTTGAAAGCCAAAGCATATTCATTCAAAGCATATATATGTGTTTGTTTTCTATAATGTTCATTTATAGAAAAGTATCCCTGGCATTATATGTTGGTTTGTCACTACTAGCAGGACCCATGGCGCACTGGTTTGTTAAAGGATCTCTCACTGTTTTGCGTTTTGTTTGATCACTTACTTACCGATTAACCCGAAATAAAAACAAATTGTTAGTATTAATAATTAATATACAATCTTTTCTGCAACTCATCTTAGCAATAAACACCGACCTAAAGCGGAGAAGTAATCACAAAAGTGGTGAGCTGGTGTTTCCTCACTGACAACTTTTTGTCATAACCGATGCAAACAGACGCAAAACGCAGACTCGGGAGGTTCAGTGAGTGTATTCTCCACCATCACCATCTCCCTGTGTCTGTGTAGGAGTTAGGTTAAAACAATGAGTTGTTACTGTTATTTAAACAATCCTTATCTTAGAAAGTTTGTCTCATACCTGTGTGAAAAACTAGAAACAGAAGGAAACTTACATCATGACTGCTGTCTAACAGCATAAAAACCCAAAGTTGGAGATACTGTTACCCTAGTCTGACAGAAAGAAAATTTAAAAGATGAAAAATGGAGACGCAAATACAAACAGTGGAAGCAAGATACTGAAAAAATAAAAAAGGCTGTTGCATCCAGGTCTGATGAATTTTAGTGCCTTTAAGGGCGACACTAGTGATGGCAAAAAGACTTTTGTTTTTCTACGGTCAAACAACCTTCAGCCCTGAGGTCACTAAACACTTTCTGATGAATTTATGGGCTCAGGCTTTGTCCACACTAGCGTGGATAAATGTGAAAATGGTGTATACGTGTGAAAACGCTCCGCGTCCACACTATCGTTTTCAGTCGTTTTCACAGAGTTGTGCGTCCACATTGAAACAGCCGAAAAAGCTTCCAGTCCTGCGCATGCGTGAAACGCAAGACGATTCGACCTGCCTCATTTCTGCCTGCTGTTTATTTACTTTCCAGCTCTTTGAAACGTCACGGCAAAATGTTGAGGAAAAGCACCGAGTTTTTTAAATGGACTAACAATGAGGTGGAGTTGCTGCTGCGAGTAACACAAAAGTACAAAGTTGCCAAAGCGAGTCAGAATTAAAGAATTTGATGAAAAGCTATCTGGAGCATGTACAGACTGATATTAATCTTTAATAGGCTGTCAAACCTGAGAGCAAACAAAACAACTGCTGTGTAATGCCCTCTGCCACACTGCGACACGGAAATGGCGTTTTCAAATGTATCCGCTTTGGAGAGCGTCTTCAAAACGCTGCGTTTTGCTTGACTGAAAACGCCGTCTCAGTGTGGACGGGAGGCCAAATGAAATGAAAACGTATTAGTGTGGACATGGCCTCAGTCATTTATTTCGGCTCATATGACATAAGGCACAAAATCCATTTCGTATTTGCTTATTTAAAGTGTCACAGTGGAGAATTATCCAGGGTACAGGCATCGGGTACCTTAACTCAAAGACTGAAAACAGGGGAACTGTTTGTATCCAGTGGTAGCATATAACTAACCTCAGCACTTAGACAATATCCAAGTAGGATTTTTACTTCTTTTCTGTGTAAGAATGTTTGGTATGTAGTTATTTTGAGTTTTAGGATCTTAGAAATAATCTTACTAACATCTTATTATCCAAATGTGTTCTGTGGTCAGCTTCTGTTTGTATAGAGTGACACAGAAACAAGGATAAGAATAAAAATCCAGATACTACGTGGGGCTCCAGCTGTGCATGTGTCTGCTTCGAGAAATGAATCAACACGACAGAACGTCTGCGTGTCCTCTTCAGAGTCGGCTGATCCTGTTGTCGTTTTCACCGCCCTGCTGACAGTCAGAACCCAGGCTGACCTCTGCATGGCACAAACCATGGCTGTGCACCCCCGGGCAACCGAAGATACACTTTTGTAGTTTTGTATCTTTTAGCAATCAGCTGCTACAGACAAACAGGGCAGCAGCTGTGCTCCCCTTCCTTGTAATCCTCACACAACCCGACACAAACTGAGCCCTCATTCAGAATCTCGGCTCTGTTATCATCTCTAGACTGAAGAGTTTTCATAACACTGCAGCATAACTGTTGAGCAATACTGTTTCTAGAGTGTTGTTGAATCTTTCTACCTACGGTGGGATTTAGATTTCAGTCTTACTCCTTTTGGAGCATACCCCTCTCGCTGTTGACGAACAACATTTATGGCAGAAAAATTTGCAAAAACCACCGCAGCCCTTTGTTCTTATATCAGGTTTAAGAGAAATGCAACAAACTGCCGGTGTTAATTTTGGCAGAAAATATAGATTGTGTTTTATTCATAGTCTTTTGACTAAAACTTCATTTAGTTTTATTCTATTGTTAGTTGACTAAATATAAGACTAAGTCCAAAGCTGATTCAGTTGACTTAAAGTGTTAAAGTGTAGATTAAGCAGAAAAGACCAGACTTCCCTCTCCGCATCCACCTTCTGCTACTCGAGTCCCCTTCCTGGGAGCATATGCCCAGAACTCTTCACCTACGAGGTTCCCAAGAGGCATCACCACCTACAACCTAGGATTATGTTAAAGAGTCGTGGCTCCGTTCTGAGCCCCTCATGACCCAGAGTGGGCACTCCACTGATTTTCCAGCAGAGAGCCATGGCCTTAAAATTGAAGCTGCTCATTTTCATTTCCAGTACTTCACAATCAGTTGGAAACACCCTCACTGCAAGTGAGAGGTGAGACTCTGAGGCCACCAAAGTGGAAACCTTCCTCCACTTGGCTACACCAAGACACTACTCTTCAGTATCTTGGCACAGACTTTCCCCAATGAGTCTGAGGAGTGTGATCCCCCTGTGATTGGGACCAACCCTCCAGCTGCTCTTCTTAAAAGTGAAATCAGTACCCCAGTCTGCCAGTCCACTTTCAAGAATGTCTCTGTAACAGCAGTGGTGTTACCAAGACAGCTTCACAACATCCAGAGTCTTTAGGAACGCTGGGTAAATCTCATCCAGCTCTGGGATCTGCTGCACAAGAGTTGTTTAACTACCCATGTGACATCCTTCCTAGTTTACTTTATTCCTCTAAGGAAGTCGTGTCAGTGGGACTGAGGAAATCATTCAAATAGTTCTTCCACCACCTAACTACATCCTCAGTCAGCTACAGTCCTGTTACTCAGAAGCTAAAGTGGGTCATATATCTGTAGGAAGGTTGGCAGTTCAATCCCTGGCTCCCCTAATCTGCATGTCTGCTCCTGAATCCAGCTTCCTCCCTCCTGAGTCAAGTTCTGGTTTCCAGCTCTCAGTCCATCTCACCTGCAAGTCATCATCTCCAATCACGAGCCAGCATTAAGGACCAGCTTGAGCCCTCATTCAGACCGTCTGCTACCTCTCTGTGATAAATCTGCTCTCATGTTGCTACCATGTTATTTAGCATCTCCTCAAGTTAAACTTGTAAACTCTGTGTCTTCACTTATCCATTCCCTGGGTATCTGCAAATTACCTGTTTACTCACCTGGTTCCTCGGTGCTGGCCTTTTCTGCTTCACGGTTCATATCGGACACTCACTGCTTGCTCTCCTACTCACCGCCATTCTCCAGATTTAAAACGTTAGACTACTTCCCAAGTAAGATATTCAACCTCTTCCTCCAAACTTATCAATACAGAGCTAGTGGATTAACCCCGTTATCCTCGCTTTCGGTAAATCCACTCTCTTGACCAAGTCTCCTCTGTTTAACAAAGTCTTCGCTCTAAATAATCTGTGGCTGCATTTGATTCCAAAACTTGGTATCAGCCGTCTCGGCCATTGCCATCAGCTTATAAACACGCAGAAAAAAGATGGATGTAACTACTGTGATAGCACTCATCGGTCTTTGAGGTCCAGATCTGAAACTTCAGTAAAGTCATAAAACTAGCCAGTAATACAATACCAGATTTTCACTCACCAAAACTGAAGCACATCCTTACTGGACTGGCTGTCCTGCACAACAAGCCATAATAACATTCAAATAATTCCATTAAAGTCAACAACAGCACAAACATGGTAGCATGGAGTTCAAAGACTCCAGGTATCGACAGGACACCCGTCAATAAAAGCAGCCACGCCCCTAACTCCAGCATCAAGGTTAACATAAATCAGCCCCACTTGGAGTTGATAAAGAAAACAATCCACAGAGGCCAAAACTGTTGTAAAAATGCTTTCTAACTGTGCACACTGGGCATTTTAACATGGATGTTTTTGAATAATTAAACTGAGAATTACATTTTTATCCAGTTTTGGACAATGATGTGTCCTTTGGCAAATCACAGACCTCTTAGTCACTTAATGCTGTCTTGTCTTTCCTTTCCTCCCAGGTGACACACTGTATGCACCTGAAGCATCTGTGCGTAATATTTGGCTCTTAAATCAGTGTAATGATTCTGATGGTACTGTGAGAGTTTCACTTTAAGTCCACCAAAGAAAAGAAAGACTTTAATGTCGGCACTGTGCTGGGTTTCTTTTCTCATTTGATTTGGGAGCAATTTCAGCAGTTTGCATCAGAGGTTTGAAAGTTCTGTTTTAAAAGAGTTTATTCAAAAAATCTTTATGTGGGTCTGATCTCTGGTGTTCTACACATGGTGGTGTGACTTGTTTACTCTGCAGGCACTCGCATTGATCAGCTTCATAAGTCAGTAATGTAGTGAGTGGCTTGTGAGAGATTGCTGTGAAACATCAAGGGGGAAAAAATTGGTTTACGCTCTGTAAATGACTTGTAATAGCCTCCCCCGAGCAGAGGTGGTGTTCATCAGTGAGTAAGAACAAGAGAAGCACTTGCCAAGTCAGGAACAGACTCAGGCGTGGACAAGTTAAAGCAGACATGTTGACATTTTGCTCACATTTTGAACTTTCAGGGCGTCTGACCACCAGTCCTCTACGGAAAAGACGAGCAGCAGGCTGATGCAGTGGTTAGCTGTGAGGCACAGTGCTAACTGATTCAAATTTGCTGGCCCTCCCTGGAGTCTGCGTGCTCCAGCCTCCTTCCACAGTCCACAGACATGTATGTGCGGTTAACTGGTGATTCCAAAATTAATTGCAGGTATCAATGACACCTTTTTATTTATTTATTTAACCTTTATTTAACCAGGAAGAGCCCATTGAGATTAAAAACCTCTTTTTCAAGGGAGACCTGGCCAAGATAGGCAGCAGCAAGTGTGTCACAGTTACAGAAATTACTCAATTAAACACAGGCAGCAACAACACACATGCAAAAAATAAATAAATAAAATAAAAAATACAGATAAAGTTCAATAAAATTCAAATCAAAATTCAAAAGTTAAATCAAAATGTCAGTCAATTTAATTGAAACAGTTGCAAGTTATGGACTTGGCCTCAAGGATTCTTAGTTTAGATTTAAAAGTACTTAATGAAATGAGTTCAGTCGTTTTCCAGTCGTTCTGCAGTTTGTTAAGCCGAGGGAGCTAAATGGACAAAAGCTCAGGTTCAGGCCAATGAAACAGAAAGCAACAAGTAAACATGCGGACGAAGAGAATAACAACCAGCATGTTTCATTGCAAGCAGGGAACATATATAAGAAGGCAGCAATCCCAGTATTGTCTGATATACTAAACTGTATAAATGAGAGTTCGTCCGACTGGCCAAAGCAGGCCGTCCTACCTGAGAGTATAACTCACAGTGGTGAGTCTGAGATTTACGGTTAGTGATGAGAGAAGCACGACACACAGTATCGACCGTTCGAAGACGTTGAGCAGAAGCGTTCATATATAAAATATCTCCATAATCCAGCACAGGGAAAAATGTTGCAGCAACAAACCGCTTCTTTGTTTTAAAAGAAAAACTTATTTTGAAAATAAAATCTCAGTTTTAACTTCAGCGAGTCCTCAATCAAGATACCCAGATATACGTGTGAACCAACTCTATTTTATTACCTTGAAGAGCGGTTACTGATCACCTTATTGTCTGTGTACAAGTGTGGCCCTATGATAAAGTGGTAAAGATAAAAAAAAAAACACATTTTTACACACTTATAAAATCAATATTTTTTGAAAATGTGAGAAGCTGTAAATCAATAGTAAATATTTAGGTTGTATTATTTTTTTGTGACCTGTATTGAAGCTGACACTACACAAAAGAAAGCCTCGCTCACCACACCATCCTCACCTTTTCATGCCGCCTAATTATGTCCTTAAGCAGGAAAAAATGTTTAGAAGAGGAAAAAGGCTCCGTTATTCTAAGATTACCCCAGACCGAAGGAAAAAGGCAAAAACATCTAATTTGGTTGGGCTTTATTTACGTGGACTTGAAGCTCCTGCCAGCGAGGCACACATCAACCAACCAAATCACTACACACACACAGAAATGGTTCACTGCCATTCATAAGTCACAGTGTAATTCTGGCCTCCTGGCTCGCTGCTTTAGATGAATGTTTCTACCCAGAAAGCAAACAAGATTCTGAAACCATGTTAATATTACCCAGCTGAGTGAAACTGAAACCAATCATCCCTCTTTCTCCCAGTCTGCAGCCTTCCTGTGCCACCACACTGTCAAGGGAAACAATACTACCAGTAAACAGTATTTGAGGAATAGAAGGCAAACGAGGCCAAATATCTGCATAGATGCAGAAGCACTCATGTTTATTAAACACCAAAAAATGAAATATACAGAAAAGCAGCAGCCTCCAGGGCAGCAAAATGAAACAGAACTACCCAAAACAAACGATTCCTGTAATGGGCGCTTACGGCTTGGATTCATAACAAAGTCGGTTCCACAGACTCCAAACTCACCAAAGTTACATCAGAAACAAACATGATTACAGCTTGCTATAAACAGTGGGTTTGGTTTCTAATGCTAGGTGAAACCATATACAGAACCCAATTTTAGCATCATATTTTATGTCACAGTGAATTATGCATGCACCTTGCTAACCGAGATACACACCCAGCACTAATCGCCCCTGTGCAGTCTGACTCGGCACTATTTTTAGTCCCTTCTGGTGCACTTTTGGAATGTTTCAGGATGACATTTCTGTCAAGTCTGGGATAGTGCACTTCTGAGATTAGTGTGTGTGCCTGCGTTCGTTTTAGCTTCCTAATATCACACTCCCTGTGTGTGTTTCACATGAAATAAAATGGCTTTCTTGCACCAACAAAGAGCTATTAGGTGAAAACTGGGTAGAAATTTGGTACATCTTGGCGTGGTGTGCAGTGAGTGCTTAAAAACATCTGAGTAAACTGGACAAATTGAGGACAAAAGAAGAAAGTGTCAGGCCTAAAAACAACATGCTGCTGTCCCAGCATTTTCTGCTTTGAATTCATGTTGTTTAACATTTTGGTGTCTGAGTGACTAGTTCCAGGTTTTGGTTACGGTTTGAGTTTTGTTGTTTTCATTGCTCACTCAGCTCCAAATGCCTTGATGCCTTATATTTGGTTTTCTGTTTGTGTTTAATATTTATTTTCTCAGGCTTATTTATAGTTAGCTGAATTCTGCTCTTGGTTATAGTTTATATCTAATTGGTTGTTGTTTCTCCTGCCTGGTCTGTGTCTTGCCAAGTCTCCGTCCAGAGGCGTAATATAGTGACGACTTTAAGTCCCAAGGCGTTCCTGAGGAACGCAAAAGGTGACCTTCCGTGTTCTTATGCTACGCACCGGGTTATGGATAAAATCCAGTAGAATGAGGCTCCTGTATTCCCGCCCTAACCCTAACCAGTAATATACCGACGATTTGTCACCTAGCGTAAAATGTTACGCTTTGGGAGTGAGAACATGCTGGGTGTTTAGCTGCTTCCTGTTTTATTTTGCTAGCAGCTTGTCTTGTGTTTGGCTTCTCCGCTCTCATTACTTGGATTTTCTGGGAATTCTGTTTTTCTTCAGCTATATTGTGTTCCAACAATGAATCCCTTTTGTATTGAAAGCATTAGTTTGCATGTGTTGTTTCTTGTGTCCTCTGTTTGTCTGCCCGAGCTTGTCCCTGTACCACCTTCAGTTTTGATTTGTGGACGTTGTCGTCTGTTAAACTCTTATGAAACATCAAATAACAGTCAGTTTTTGTTTTATCCACTCTCCTCATCTGCGTTTGAGTTCACATTTCCACCACCAGAGATCATGGCAAATATTATCTTAAAGTCATGTCTTTAAGAAACATATGGCCTCTGACACGATCCATCTGCTCTTCACTGCAGCCCTACCAGAAATGGTCTCAATACTGACGTGACTGTCAAAAGGCCGTTCTTAAGGAAGGAAAAACAGCTCAAAATTTCACAAGAACTGGGCTAAAGAATCAGTGGCAACAGGTCTTATGGAGTGAGGAAATTCAAATTTGAGAAAATCTTTTTGTTCAGATTGTTATTTAAATCAGTATTTACTGAGGAGGTCATTGGAGAGGTTGTCTACGGCTGGTGGCTCCGTCATAGTTTGAGGCAGACAAGGTGGCAGAATTAAACTTGAACCAAAGACGAGCATTTATTTTGGGGCTGATGGGAAAACCAAAACATATACTAGGAAAACTAAACTATGAGTAAACTGAGAAACTATGACTTGACTAAGACAACAACTATCATACTATGATAACTGACTGAAAGAACACACAGACTAAATACACACAGGGGAGATTAGGGGAAGAGGAAACAGCTGACACAATAGACCATAGTAACAACACAGGGGAAGTGTAAGCACACAGAACATGGAAACAAGATTTTCAAAATAAACAGGAAACATGACGGGACGCACACATGACACCAACTTGACAACATTAACCAACAAGGGAGACTAAAACACAAAGGACCTAATGACCAAAGGAGTAAAGACTGAGCAACTTAGGAGCTTTAAAATACAAATACAACAAATACATGTCAAAATACAAGGAAACTCAAATCCTAACTAATAATAGCAACAACAAGAACTAAACATATCTTTAATAATATTAAATATTAAATAATATAAGAAGTCAACAATACAAAATGAACACAAAATGCTGGGTCACAGATCCAGCCCGAGACTTACTGAAGACTGCTTAGATGAATTATAAGAAAGCTTGACTAAGAGTTCGGGCTGTGTTTAAGAATAAAGGTAGTCGTACCAAATATTGAATTCTAATCTTTTTAGAATTGAACACACTGGATCAAGACTTTTGAAGAATTAAACAATCATGTTCAACTTCAAGCTAATTATTTCTAGAACTATTATTTATTGTATATCTTATATTTATGTTCATCCCATTATAAAGTATCTTTGTCAGGGACTGTACATGCTGTATCTGATCTATTGTACACAGATGTAGAGGAGCAGCTGGCAGGGACTGAATTGTGGCTGGGAAATGGTAGAGCTGGTCTGTTGGAGGCTGGAGGGTGAGCTGAGCTTTGTCAGGTGATAGACATGAAACTGAAGCAGAGGAACAAACAAAAGTCACCAAGAGGTCAAACTGCACCAGCTGGAAGTGTTTCCAGTTAGAATTTTAGTTGCAGATATCTGTAAATCACAGTAAGATCACCTGCAACTGAATGAACCCCATACACATGAATGGAGAAGCTGAAATCATTTGTCATAGGAACAGTGACACTGAGGTTTATCTGAATGCTACTGTAGATATTTGAAGTTTCTGTTGGCCAGGGAGAAATCAAACACACTCACAGTATACAAAGAAGCTGGTAGCTTTTGCAAAATAATGTTGTTAAAGATAGTTATTATTAATAATGATTATTTTTACATATTTTATAGAATAAAATAGTAACAACAATTTAAAAAAAAATAAAACCACGATGTTTGCTGTGTTAAAAAAATAACTTGTTCTGTTTATCCGCACTGGCAGCTGGAAGTGCTGCAAAATGATTACTCCCCCTGATGCTAATAGTCAGTTGTGGGTTTTTTGCTAGATAATACCCTGCAGTCATTGTTGCAGTTTTCAACAACAACAACAACAACACCTCCCCGTGTGCAGTCCCAGCATATTCTTCTTTGGTGAATCGCTCAAGGTCCTCCAGATTTGATGGTCTTCAGTTCACCCCACAGATTTTCAGTGTTATTCAAGTCAGTAAATTCACTCTGGTCTTCTGGACATAGTTCTTCAGCAGGAATGATGTATGTTTTGTTCCTTCATGCAGTGACTCAGACTGACAGACTGAAACCTGCTCGAGGTTTTCTTTCAGAATTTTCACGTATTCTTCTTTCGTCGTGATTCTTTCCACCTCGATGAAATCCAAAGATCCAGAAACACTGTAGGAGCCTTTTTTTCTTTTGTTTACTGGATGCAAATTGGACAAGATAAGTACGGCTGGAGTTATTGGAATTCATCAATAGCTACTATAGGTTTCATTCATAACAGTGGCATCGCATCAACCCATCGAACACCTCAGTGGCTTCAAGCGTAGGCTTAGCCTCTGCAAGCACCGACTGTCTTCTTGGAGACTACGATGTCTTGATTAAGTCACTCACTGGTGTCTTTGTAGTTGTTCTGCTAAAAATGCATTTCAAAGTGATATTACACTGGGTGTGTACCATTTTATATGCTGTATCTAATGATGGATCCTTGGAGACAACATTTATACAAGAATGGTGCAGTCATCAAGCTCCCATAATTTCCTACTGCAATGGATTATTTTCATCCCTGTGCTGGTGTTTGGTTTCTTCCAAGTCCCTGATTTACAAAATAACAATAAAATCTTCTGATTATGATTCCCTGTCAGAACTCAAGAGTTTAATAAAGTAAAGGACACACTGTTGAGTGTTTGTACTCCTGGGATGGACGTTGGCTATGTTGCATCTTCATTCATTAAGCTGACGTTCTGCTGACTAAACACAGATTCACTTATTTTACCATTTGAATCAGCTCTGTTTTGGTTATGTTACACATTTTATCCACTGTGGCTGAAACTGGACTATTCAGTTAAATGTTGGTGTTTATAACCTTATAAAATATACACTTTTAGATATAGCACTTAAATGTTAAGCACTACATCTCACATTTGATGCCCTGCAGATTTTACATTAATATTTCTCACAAAACTTAAAGCTGCCACTCTTTATACATGCAAATGTGTATAAAGACACACAAAAACAGATCCTGTATTTACTTGGCCTGCAGGCCACCAGTGATTTTACAAACTTTGAGCATTACAGAGTTAAACCACAGCATTGCACAGCAGTGATTTTGTGGCTCAATACAGAGGCCAGGATCACAATTGTTTTCATTTGGCCAATATTTGCACACAAGCAAGGAATTTGGCTCAGGTTCACTTTGCTCTCTTCGTAGAAAAAAACAGAAAGGTTTAATCAGATAGGCACTTTATAAAATGCAGATATAAAATATATAAAACTATGCAAACTATAAATGCAAAACTGAGTTTCTGAGGGCTTGAAATATTGAGCCTGGTAATCTTTGTTTTTTCTAAAATGGTTCTGTTATCGTTTGCAAATAGAAAATATTTTTATTTTTTTAAGAAAACTATTGAAAATCTTCTGCTCTGTTTAAAAAATGCAGTTGGAAAGATTTAGTAAAAAAAACCTTTAAATTTGGTAAATGGAGCTAATACGTTTGTCCTCATCTGTATTTGCCATGGCCTTCCTGATAGTTACTGTTTGTTGCTGTAATTCTTAGGTGGAGCTCCTGAAGTTTGAGTGTCTTTTTTAATGGTTACTCTCTCTGCTTTGTCCCTGTTACAGCTTTATATTAAAACCGGAGTACTGGCAGCTGGCAGTGCTGTGAAACAAAGCTTTTGGGAAATACTTTAATTTTAAATACTTTAAAAATTTGAAATTTTCATTTGGGGACTAATGATTCTGTCCCCATTTGTACATTTCCAGTCCGTCATCACATGTTTGAACATGTCATTTCTTCTCCTTGTTGGTTATGCTGGCTATCCTGTTCCATTCTTCCCTGGCTCTTTGCTTTACTTGTTTTCCTTAAGCCCTTTGTGGATTTATTTTTTTGTGTGGACTTTCTTGGAGTTTGCCTCTACTTTTGGTTTACTTTGCTTCCCTGCCAGCAAACAAAATTTCTTATCTTTACACAGTTTTCCTGCTTTTGCTTCCCTATTGATCCCAACACAGATTGAACTATTAGCGAATGCTTGTAGGCGGTCCGCTGCATCGATCCATATTGATTTGACTAATGTGGCTTTGTTGTTGCAGAGCCAGCTTTAGGCCTCTGTGTTTGTATCTGTGATATATACTGACTGTAGTAAATAACCACCTCAAAGGCAGAAAGCTGAGCAAAGATCTGGGGAAGGTTGTTGTTTCTTTCTAATTAGACTTGAAACCACCTCAAGAAAACAGCTGATCCCTTTGGACTGAGCAGCGTATCAACAGTGCTATAATAGAATAGAGTTAACAAATGCTTAATTGGACAGAGTAGCTGTATAGTCAGATATTAACCTCTTTCCACACAGATACTGAAATGCAAATTAATTTTGTTTAAAGTGTAACATTTTCTATTTTCTGAAACGATGCTTGTTTTACTTTAACCTAACCCTAAACCTGCCCGAGTGGTTTACTGGTGACCTGGTGGATCTTGAAGGGTTAGTGGTTAAATCAGTGAATTCCAATAACAAACCAAGCTCCCAAAATGGACCAGGAGGAGCACGAGACATGGATCAAGTATGAAAAGTGCTCTGAATGTGCATTCTTTCTAATAAAGGGGTGAATCCTGTGGTTGTCTTCCAGTCTTATAGAAGTCAGTGGGGAAAACTGTCCACTGTATCTTATCTTATCAGATTCACACCTCTGTGGTTAAAATCTGGCTTTAAAACACCAAAACAACAACAGCAGAAATCCTCATCATGAGATTTCATAAATGGGACCAGTGGGCTACATCAGGGTAACTACATTATGTATAACTACATTATACTGACGATGGCTCCCACATACAGCTATACCACTTGAGACAGCTGAAAGAGCCTTTACCTGGAAAAGTTCATTGAGGGAATTCTGGTTGAGTATTCTTGTTTGTCCTTACGTGACATTAGGAAATATGCTGCCATCCAGTGGATAACAAATTGCCTTAAAATGGGACTGCTCTAATTTCTAATGATTTTATTTTTTTTAATATAATATTCCACATGCTCAACTAAGCATTCATGCACTGTTGCACATTTAGCACCTGTAGTGGGAAGTTAAGAAAATTCTCTCCTTGTATCACTGGCTGCTGTGCACAGACAGCTGCTGTTCTCTGCTTGGACGTTTTTATTATCATATAACTGCTAATAACCACATACAGTTCTGCCACTTTATTTAAAGCTCACAGAGGCTCGTGATACTGTATAAATTATTCTTTTTCAGACACTAATCTTTGTGATGCACTGGATCCATTTTTTTTGTCCTGATAATTGGCACATAGAGACAAACTTTCTTATTATAATTCAAATCAGCCATTCCCAAAGTCAAGAGTGCTGTGGCCCACTTAAAATCCTATGGAGTCCTGGCAATATTAAATCTCTACTAATCAAAATACAAGAAAAATTAATGTATTTCCTTAGGGAAAATAATATTCTAAAAACATAAACAGCACATAAACAATGATAACTCACACGCTTTACTGAAGTTGAGTTAGTACATCATGCACTTCTTTCTGTCCTGTACACAGTTTGCGTTTCTCCATTTCAGTCTCGTCGTTCTTTTTCTTTTTTTCTTTTTTTTGTGCAATAAAAATAAATGTAATATCCATTTTCATCCTCCCTGCACAGAAACTGAAATGGGCTGGTTGTAGCACAAGTCAGGCAGAAGAAAAAAGCGTGGTTTGACTGTTTTCCTTCTATACCTGGTATGTTACTGTAATATATTACTGCATTTAATACAGTTACACATGGCATTGCTGGCCCGCACTGGTAATCAGAAACGATCCTATTAACAAACAACAAACTCCTTAAACGGAGTTTAAGGTGTATTTTTGTTTAACAATTGTGGTTAGCTAATCAGGAGCGATTTTTTAAATCCTTTTATTTATTTGTTTGTTTGTTTGTTTTCCCGTATATTTTAAGTTTCGTGTCCCTTTAAATGTCCTAAACAGGAAGGTCCATGAATATGCGCGCTCCGCCCACTGGAGAACTAAATGCGTCAACGTTTGAGGTTTTTGGAGAGTTTGTGCTGTCTTGCGTTCTTTGGCAGTTTTTAGCACATGGTAAGTTTAGACACTGCAATGTTAATTTCTTCTGCAGTTATCTGACGCTTAAGTAATAAACCTGTCGAGCGAGCGGAAGTTTAGATTGAGGGCAGGAACGGTGTTAAAAAGTCATCGACTGCCATAAAGGGATTTGTTTTTATGCGTTATTTATGTCACTGTGACAGTTTGTACCCGGATTTATTTATTTTTTTAATGATGTATAAAAGTCACTGCTGAAAGCTGATTGCAGGTTCTAACCTGTGACACGAATGTTCTTTGAGGCTTAATCCTGAGAAACAAGTTTGACAGATTTCAGCCCAACAAGTTGTTTATAACATTTGAACAACTTGTTGGCAGCAGGGGGAAAGTGCATTGTGGCGAAAAGCGCTGACAGCATATTAACGCTAATGTCAGCTGTAAAAACAGGATTTTGCTGTTTTAGCTTCTCGTCTTCTTTTGGGGTTAATTGTGAGAGAAAGCTGCGGCACAGTGACCCGAGGAGGTGACACACGGAGCCACCATGTTGTCGCTGTAACATGTTGACACCTCTGATTTATTGTTGGCCCGTCCGGTTATTGTTCCCGCACAGTTTTTTCCGTTTTCCCTTTGTGTGTTTGTAGTTTAGGTGCACGTCTGCGGTGCTGTGTTGTACAGCCGCTCCTCATGTCTTCATATTCTTCTTGCAGGGAGACAGATTTTCGTCTTTGTTTTTTGTGTTGAGCAATAGTTCTCGAGGCTTTCACGAGTTTCTTTGGGCATTGGCTGCTTTTTCACTCATTTTCACTTCAGTGTTGACAACCAGTTGTTATCACATTCAGTTGTGTCTTTAGGCACTTACTACACTGATGTTACTAGAAGCCTGTCACAAAATAGAAGTTGTTCTGAAAAATACCAGCGATAACAAAGTTTTGATGGATATAAAATCTTATTTTTGACTTGATTTGAGCAGTCTGTATTCTGCATTTCAGTCAACTTCAGCTGCTGTCTGTTCTGTCTGTTCGACATTTTGGAGTTTGTCTAGAAGTAGTTCTGTTTATTGGCACATTTCTTTCTGATTCACATATTTCTTGTTATTTTTGTAAACTGGTGGGAACAAATGGGGAATGTCGAGGAAACGTTGGTCCTCAGGTAAACTGAACAGATTGGATAGAATTTGTAGCGGGACACAAAAAACAATACAAAAGGTGCCACAGTTCACACTGCATATCAGTAAAATCAGCTGTTCCCTCGGCACACACAGCCGCTGAGCCTGATGTACGCATAGACTGTACGTAAAAGAAGGTTGTAGCCACTGTGACATCACTCATTTGTTTCTGGCTTCCACGTTTTAAGCTTCACCCTTCATGGACTTGGCATGGACTGCCAAGTTATCGATTCATGTTAACTACCCTGATTAGCAAGCTCCAGCCATAAACTGTACTTTAATACTGTAAGTGCTAAGTGACAGACTAATAAAACACTGACCACAACCGAAGTACAGATGTCTTGGGTTGTCTGTACCACACAGCAGATCAGTCTGATAATTACATTAAAATGCTCCAACGGGCACCAGCAGCACAAACAGCGAGTTCCACTTCAATGACCTCGTTTACCTCGTTTACAGCTGCTGTGAACAGAATAAACAGTTTTTATTTTTGTAGCAGGCTGTAAACTTTCTCTGTAGTGCTTTATAGTCGGATATTTTTACATGGGAGTCTCATTTTTAGAGCCATAAATGGAGGCTTCAGCTTGTTTATGAGGCAGTGAGAGTGAGGGTATAAGCAAAAAGTTTAGAAATGGTTTTTAAAGCTAAGAATATCATCCACCCCGATAGGTAACTTGGTAATCAGGTTCTCAATCAAGAGCTTGACAAAAGCCTGGAAGAGTGTTTCAGAAGTTCTCTGCAGAGATGTTGGGTCAGCTGGACAGGAGCTACTTTATATAAAAGATATATGACAGCAATGGATTGAACAGGCCTCTGAGCAAGCAGCTCTTTATTTTTTATTTTTTGTGGAGAACCAAAGCACATATTTGTTATACAGCAGGCACTGCTCATTACATGACTGATATCATCCCAGTGACTGGTGCAGGAAGCATCAGATAGAAATCTTCCTGATGTGTGAAAGGAGTGTGTTTCAGTGCCGTCTAACCTGTAAACGTGCATTTTTGGACGGACCATAATTCCCGTGTCCCCCTCATGCAGGCGAGATCTGATCTGGTCTGAGGTGGAGTCGTTTGAATTTTCCGTTTCCTGACCCAGAGTGAAGATGAATGAGGATGCATTCGAGGTTCCAGAGAGGACTGAGTACCGCTACTTGGTACAGGAGGAGGATGAGGAGGAGGTGCAGTATGTGCGTCACAGACACTACATCAGCCCCTTCCTGGTCCTGTCCAAACGCTGCATCTTCCTCATCTGCCTCGGCGTGCTCGCTCTGCTCGCTCTTGCAGCCTACCTGGGTTACGTAGCCCAGACGCTGCCACCGGGACTCGCCCAGGTGTCGACTGACTGTGGCGACTTTAGAGGAAGATATGTGAGTTTGTACTCTTCATAATATCAAATCTAAGATGCATTGCAACCACTTTTTCAAAAGCTACTTTTTAATTCATTTAGGCCTCATGTCCTGAAGTCTGTAACTGTAATCCTGTACTAAATGTAATCGTTAACCTCGCTTAGCCTTGCTTTCACTTCCCCAGGATGCTGCAACACACAAGATTTGTGCTTCATCTGCAGAAATAATAAAGTAGAGCTCGTGATCGAATTTGTCTCTACACTTTTTTTCTGTGAACACGAGCTGGCTGCTGCAGGATGGGTTTCATGCAGTCAGTGCTCAGCTCAGTTTATTTACCACATTTATTTTTAATTATCATTTTCACACACTGAGTATTTTTTTCATGTTTCTTAAAAAAAAGAAGAAATTTCGTTAATAAACTGCTCAAAAGCAGTAAAGGAACGCCAGCCTGACTGTTTGGTGGTGGCTCAGTGACACACAGAGGTCTACATGCTAGACAACAGCACCTGGACCAGCTTTGAGTATCGGGATGAAATCCAGAACAGGGTCTCAGACCCTACACTGGTGCAGTGGGTCCTGGGAGCCTCCTCCAAAACTCAAATCTTCAGGAAAGTACAACAAATATGCTCTGACATTTGTAATCTTTTCTTTGTAGAAAAATGGAGCCTACTCCTTTAAGGGCATGCCCTACGCTGCTCCACCTGTTGGTGGCCTGCGCTGGGCTCCTCCAGCTGAACCGGTATGCAAGAGCGGGGTTACCGACGCGGGCCACTTTCGCAGCATTTGCCCTCAGGTGAGGCCCTTGTCGAGCACGGGGAAGGTGATGGGCCAGGAGGACTGCCTGTTCATCAACGTGTGGACCCCCACCCTGCAGCCTGACGCCAAGCTTCCCGTCATGGTGTGGATCCATGGAGGATACCTGCACATGCTCAGCGGAGGAGAGAAGGGATACTCGCCTACGGAGAAGCTCGCCGCCGACACAAAAATGGTTTACGTCAGCTTCAACTATAGACTCAATGCCTTTGGCTTTCTCGCTCTACAGATTCTGAGAGAAGGTTCTCCAAGAAACACCTCAGGTTAGTCGGTGATGCACAGCAGGACGAATGTGGAGTGTTTTACTGCAGCCAGCAAACAACTGGCTGCATGATATTTGTAGCCTGAAGCCTTACGGTGCGCACACACCGAACGCGATAGAGGCGGCCAGAGCGTCAGGTGTACATGGAAAGTCAATGGAAAGAGCGCGATGACGCGCGATTGCGCATCCGGCGAACATGCGGAAGCAGATTTGCGTCGCGAAAACGCCAAAACCCGTGAAACGCGCGTCAGTGTACCGCGTGGGGCGCGTTTGACTCGCGAAGAAAACCACGCGTGTCAGATTGTGTGTTGCATTTTGTGCACACGCCCGTACCGCGCCAACCGCTGGAGTTGGAAAATATGAACTCCGGCGTCAAATCGCGCCCCGACAACCAATCAGGAGGCCGGTGACGTGGCTGTAACCAGGTCACAGGGGCAGATCAAACCAAAGCCCTTCATTCTTCATTCAGTATGGAGGAAAAACTCATCACTGCCGTGGCTAATCACCCAGAGCTGTATGATGCCAGCTGCTACTTCTACCGAGACAGGAATAAAAAGGACCGAGCTTGGAGGCACAGAAGTGAGGAGATCGGGCAACCTGGTAAGTTCATTCATTCTCCTTTTTAATTTTCAGACTGACCCGATAAAGCCGCGCAAAAGCTAGCAAGCCCGCCTACTGTCCCGCTATTTTCCCACTGATGTACAAATACCTTTCCGCTAACAAGATAATGTGTTTATTCAGAGGACATCTGCAGCACAACTTCCTCCCACATTTCCGGTCCACGCGCGTGGAAAGATGCAATTTTGAGGCGCGATGGGTTTTTCTTGGACACACGTTGAGGTGCGAATGTGCACGCGTCAAATTAGGGGCGTTTAGGGCGTTTTCGCTCGCCTCTATCGCGTTCGGTGTGAACGCAGCCTTAGCTGAAACAAGCTAATGAAAATACATGTTGTGTAAGACTTTGTTAGATATCAGGAAAGGTTAAAGGAGACCTGTTCAACTCTTCCAATTTTTTGATCCTTATATAACCTGTTGCAATGGATTTTAACATGGTTAATGTTTCAAATAATGAGGTCACTGTGTATACAAGTCACCCCTGTGAGCCTAAACGCTTCACACTGAACAAGCTTTTCCTATGTTTGCCTCTGTATGTTGTCAGTGACAGAGGAGATCTCAGCACCACAGTTATGTCAGCGCACAAGCCCCGCCCACTGGCTCTTCATACCTTTATTAGTTTTGTCAATGATCTATAATATCAGTGACCTAAAATGAAGCTACAATACAAATTAGATGTCACGATCTCCGAGGCAAATCGTCGGGATATGAGTGGAGCGTGGCCCCAAGTGCAGGCCAACGGAGACCAGAACGGATAATAACGAAAAGCGAGCTTTTATTTTAGCTGCTACCAAACTACAAACAGGTGGAACAGGGAAAGCTACGAAAACCTAAACTGGGAAAAACTAAGCATGAAATAATACCTGAAACAAGAAACCTGGAACCGGGACGGAGAGCAGAGGTAATCCAGGGATAACACAAACTATATATACACAGAGTGAAACGAAGAAACGGTGTACAGGAGGGAGACACAGCTGAACCTCCTTAAACATTACGAGACAGGGAGGAAGCAAAACAGAATACACTGACATAAGACACAGACCTTCAAAGTAAAACAGGAAACGCGACACGATACACAGCCGTGGGACACGGGAACAGAGACTAACACAGGCTAAGATAAACACAAAGGGAGGAAGGACTATAATCACTAAGAACTAAAGAAAACCAAAACTATGAACAATATATCAAACTATAAAGTCAGAAATACAAGTACCGGGTTGCAGCCCAGTACAGTGACATTAGAATAAAGTGACAAAGGGTACAACGAATAACACAACAGCTAACACTTCTGAAAAAATGTAATTCTTACAGAAGAAGAACTTTATGAAAAGTTAAAAATTAAGTTTGGCATTATTTGCACTGAAATATAGACGGTATAAAAACAGAGCGCTGTGAAATAGACTGAACAGCTATTGCCTAAATTTTAAACTCGACCTTTCAGCTCGATACAAAATCATAGAAATGCATTTAAAAAAATATTGTAATAGTTGATCAGTCCAAGTTCATTATCTTGTCCACCTCTGCCTCAGCGCTCTGCACAGTCCAGAAACCTTGGCTACCGTGCTCTGGATTTCACTTCGTTTTTAAGCATCATATCAGTTCTCCACAATCTTGGTCACACACTGCCCCGCTCCGCTCAGCATCCTCAGCCCGGCATTAATTATTCATATTTTACCTAACTACACTGCTTTAAATTCATTTATCAATCAGCTGTAGCTGTGACTCATGTTATAGCTGCCTTGTGTTGTTGTGTAAACAGGCGTGTTGCTAGGCAACCCAGCATGCCATAGTAATGGTTTTGCAATAATTTCTGTGGGGTAAAAATGACATCCTCTGCGGTTCTAGGTATAAGTGGTCATGTTTTTTTCTTTTCACACCCCAAATATTTGATAAATGAGCCCATTTGAGGAAAAGTCCGAAAATACGAGCTTATTCCAGTATTTTCAAAATGCACAAATCTCCAGTTTAAGATGAGTAAGAATTATTTGACCTGTCAAAGTAACTTAAGGAGACACCAAGAGTAGAATATAGAGGTGTAGCTGATAATTATTCATCTAGTTTAAATATAATCTGAAACTATAAACTAAAAATGGAACGTGTGTCATTCTACTGTCTTTACCTCACAATGTAAAGCGCCTTGAAGCAACTGTTGTGATTTGGCGCTATATAAATGAAACTGAATTGAAAAGCCTGCAGTGAGATGACCAAACGTTGGGTATTTGTAACATGTATTTGTAACCTGAATATTAGAATTTTGAGGTAACACTGAAATATGATGCGTGATAGATTATATGAATCATGCATCAACATATTTAAATCGGATATCTGCCCGATCCTGACTTGGAAAGCTGGATCGGATCATTTCGGACAGCAGACTGATGAGAACACAAAGAGACGGAGTTTGTCCACTTGGTCAGAGTGGTAGTTTCACCTCATTCACTCCGCTGTCTGTGCTTACTAATGAGGTTTTAAAACCACTCCATCGCTCACACAGTCTGGCTAACAGCCTGTAAACTACAAAGCCTTTCCCCGTCACCATCGACCGCACAGTTAGCGTACGCAGCTGGCATGCGATGTGGAACCGAGACACAGCTTGAGCTCCGTCTTCAGGCCCGTTCTCATTATTGTTTGGTTCCCTCAGAGGTGAACCGTGAGCCATTTACTAAACAAATAAAGTGGAATAAAATGCAGCCGAGTTTGAACAAACAAACCTTTTTACATGCTCAGTTAAAGACCCTAATTATCGTCGTGGAGTTTCAGAAGTAGTGACACTTGCAGGGAGCTTTTAACGGCTTCTGTTAGGTCGCTGCAGTGCACCGTGTGGAGTTAAAGAAGTTCTAATGGCTGTAGTGCCTGTTTTCTTACAAGCCATTAACCACTTAAACCGACCCTTTTAATAATTATGGTGTTTACATTGTGCTCCCAGTTAGAGGGAATGCTGAGAAGTCCATAGCCTTCCATTAAGACGTGTATACTTAATGAATGTTAATGCGATCTTTATAAATGGAGCTCTTTCCGAGGCTTCCTCCTGCTTGTTTGCATTTTTGCGCTGTGAGTCAAGTGGGTCATTTCTGTTACGCAACCCGAATAAGCCCACTGTGACCTTGATGCGACAGAGCCTCGCGTGACACAATGGTGTGATGGCGGGGCACACCACTCCTTTTCAGCATTCCAGAGCCTCCTCTCTATCCTCTTCACTATCACTGCTCTTTTTTAATAGTTGTAATAGTCCCCTGCCCCATTTCCTCGCTCCCTCAGCTTGAGATGAGTTAAATTTAGTTCATGCTGCCAGAACACCACAGAAAGCTGGTTTCTGATTGAGAAAAAGGCTGCATCAAAACCTGACTAATCGATCTCTTCTCAACTCTCCCCTTCCCTCCTCTGCAGGGAATTATGGCTTCCTGGATCAGATCGCAGCTCTGAAGTGGGTTCAGAAGAACATCCGTGTGTTTGGAGGAGATCCTGGCAAAGTTACCATATTTGGACAGAGCTCAGGTATAAACCGTATTAAAAATAATCATTAAAAGTGTCATCGGGACATGCTGTGACACATGCAGTCTCAAACTTACCCTAAAGGATTGAATGTTTTATGACGAATTCTGTGTCCTAGAAAAGATTCGATCTAATTAAAAGAAGAGATAAAATAATAACAGCAACACAGATTAGATCTGTCATGTGGTGTTGTGATTATAGGCGGTCAAATTAACACTCACTTATATTTTGAAGTTACAGTAGTAACTCACTTGTTAGTAGGGAATGTGCACATTAAGGTTATTTATAGTGAATGCCCAAAGCAGTTATAGCGATTTGATCAAATCTACAGAAGCATTAAAGACACTGCCAGAGTTGTATAACAGTTATTTAAAAGAGAAATCATGTGTCAGTGTGAATGTTTGTTGAGCTATCACAGATGTGCTGGTAGTATTTTGGTCAGCACTGTACTGCGAATGAACACAGTATATACTGACATAACGAAAACTGTCATTAGAAGTAAAAACAAATAAACTGATAAAAAGAGATGGGTGTGGTGTCAGCGTTTTCCACATTATTATATTGTATTAGTGGCAGTAGCAAGGTAGAAAATACTTTGTCTAATTTATGACCATATCATTTAAACAGGGCGATAAGCAAACCTTCTGCAGTGGTAGACATTACAGTCCTGTGGAAGTACATGGTCACTGCTTAATTTGATTGAAGAGGCTAGGTGTGCTAATGAAATGCCCTTGATTAACTGATCATTGTAATCGGAAGGTTGCCGGTTCGAGCCCCGGCTCGGACAGTCTCGGTCGTTGTGTCCTTGGGCAAGACACTTCACCCGTTGCCTACTGGTGGTGGTCAGAGGGCCCGGTGGCGCCAGTGTCCGGCAGCCTCGCCTCTGTCAGTGCGCCCCAGGGTGGCTGTGGCTACAACGTAGCTTGCCATCACCAGTGTGTGAATGGGTGGATGACTGGATATGTAAAGCGCTTTGGGGTCCTTAGGGACTAGTAAAGCGCTATATAAATACAGGCCATTTACCATTTATAATCCGGTGCACCTTATGGTCTGAAAAATACGGTATATGCACCAATCTGTGTGTAAATGGTGCAGATGCACAAAACAGCAATTTATGACTATGTTCATACCAGAAATTTCAAAATCCCTTTTGCAGTGCAGCCTGATGGAAATTCTATCACAGAACCTAATAAGAACTGCAGAATGCCACAAACCTTAATGAACTGAAGCCATCTGTAATGAAGAGTGGGCCAAAATTCTTCCACAACCACATGAAAGATAATTACTTGCTCCTAAAAGTCCTAAAAACATAAGTGTACACTTCACATCTTTTGGGAGAGTTTGAATGTGCAGGTGCTTGCTATGTTATCTATGTATTTAATAATAAGGCAAACCAGTTGAACCGCTCCATCACCTGCAACCAGCTGCTTCTCCCATTTTTATACTTTGGTCTCCTGAAGGTGGAACGTCAGTGTGGACCCTGATGATGTCACCATTAGCCAAGGGTCTCTTTCATGCAGCAGTGGACATGAGTGGCTCGTACGTCTACAACGCGACCCTGGAAAAAGCCGAGGTGGACAACCTGGCGTTCCTGAATAAGACGGGCTGCAGAGATCTGGCCTGCCTGAGGCGCCTCTCTATCGGACAGGTCCTGCAGGTAGGAGAAGGAGGAGGCAGACAATCCATCCTAACTGGAGAGCCTTGCTGTAAAAAATCTGTGAAAGGCAACGAAGCTCTGACAGTAATAAAAAATCTAATAACAGAAAAACGTTAATTTCTGTAATATTCTCCTTAATGTCTAAAGATATCAGGAAATATCTCATTCGTAGCTCATCTTTCCAAACGCTTCTGACATTTTGATCAAAATTAAAATTAAGTTTTTCATTTTGATGGCTTATAATGTCACATCCAGGTATCAAAAGACCTGGACATCTCTAATTTTACTATGCAGTTGATGAATAAATGGGACACTAAATATAATTTGCAGCCACGATTACAGGCAGCTTTCCCTCAAATAGAAACACCACTGAGGTTTATTAAATTGAGGATCCTCTGATGAGAAGAGAACCTGTAGGTACATGAAGAGCTTCATTTCAACATGACGATGACCCCGGGAGGAATTATGAATAATGTATATCATGAAATGATGATGACAGCTGAACTTTTAAAACTGTGACAGTCATCAGACTGCAGGTCACTGTTATTAGGTTTTTAAAATGTCAAAGTAAGTGATTCAAGATGCCACTCAGGAGCCTGGAAAAAGAGCAGTTTCCATCTTATTTTATCCCGTAATTCTGTTAGATACAAATTAAAAAATAGTCGTGTTTTATGAAAGCGAAACCTAAACTCACTGTGGACCGGTCGTCTTTACATGCATTGTGCTCCCCTCCTGTCCAAAAGAACCATTAAGATGAATATAAGTTTGTTTCTTTCTTCTTGAATCTTATGCTAAAAATAATAAGCATGTGTTCCTAGGCCATCCCATGGCAGGAGTACCCCTCCTGGGCAGCAGATGAGATGACTGACCTCCCCACCAAAGGGCAATTCATCGGCCCGGTTGCAGTAGTGGACGGCTACGTCCTCAAAGCGCCCCCTTTTGAGCTGTGGGAGAAGAAAGGAGAGCACAGTGACGTCCCTTTCCTTGTTGGAACAACAGAGCAAGAGGCTGACTTCGCGTGAGTTCACCTGATTCAGTTTCTCCACATTCAGCTTGTGCTGAGATGAGTCTCCACTTCAGTGCTGTGTTTCCTCCACAGTCCTCCATCTACAAACATCTCCCAGTGGACCTGGGGGGACTACACGTGGTTCGTAACAGGTAACGGCTTTAAAGAGGGTGTAACCCAGTTTTTTTTCTGTAGATGTCTTCTAAATGCATCGCATGCAAGCAACCATGGAGCCACTGTGCTGGAAGAAATGACTGCTATAAGGATTCTCTCAGTGTGTGTATGTGATTGTGTCTGTTCAAAATATGGCTGCGTAACATTGTAAGATTGTAGCCACTTAGCTTCAGGGAATTAGACCGAGATCAGGGTTAGTGCTTTGTAGTGATGGTTGAATGTAGTCACAGGAGGCTTGGGAATTTGATTGAGAATATTTGAATCATTAATGAATCAATATCTTCACAAACATGGCCCAATAAACATGCCTGTGTGTGTGTATTGGTTGCACCAGTCCGTGAGTCGTTCGGTACTGGGCCGCGAGAGTTGAGGCTCAGGTGTGAAATTTATGGTTTTCAGGGTCTTTCCCTGTGTGTGTGTGTGTGCGTGTCTTATTTTGAAAGAAATATTTACGCGTTACCATAGCGACCAGAGAGCATTAAGGTGCAGAGAGGAGCATGTTACTCTCATTGTTGTTGGCGCATTTCAGGAGGACGATGCTAATAAAGTTACACAATTACACAGTGAATTCGCGTTTATTATTATATTTACAAAATACCACAGTTTTTGTCTTGTTCGTATCATTTTATTTTGTTGTATTTTGCTGCACCTTAATGGCCGGTCTGTGAAAATATTGTCTGACATTAAACCGGCGCAAAAAAGGTTGTTGCCCGCTGCCATAGAGTACCCTATGGCTACAACATGCAACCAAAGAAATTTTGAGCATCGTATACTTATCAGGAATCCTTTTCACCTTGCAACTGCTGGCCGTCTCCAGCAGCTACTCATGGAATACAGAATTTTGTGTAGTGATTAGCCACGCCCCCTCTCTAGGTCTGTGTGACTGGGGCTTCAGGGAAACGCTGGTAACAGAACCTTTATCCTAAATATGAGAATCATTCATTCAAACAAGGTCAGTCTCACTTATACTCTGGGTTTCCTAGCAACACATCTAACAGATGTGAATCACATGATCACATGAAAGGTTGTCAGGATAGGCAAAGAACAAACAGACTGAAAGAAATTTCCTAAAATATTGGTAAGATATTGGGCCTTGAAGCAGACCCTGGCTTTCTACTGTCTCTGCTAGTTGAAAGGGAGTTCTTCCTCCCTACTGTTGCCAAGTGCTTAACATTCAAGGTTTTTTTACTGTATATTTTTTACCTGATCAGGTCAAATTATTAGCGTGGAGGAAAAAGATTTTTAAAAATCAAGGTTAGGTGTGCTCTATAAAGTACCATGACAGTGTAGACAGTATAGCCCATTAAGAAGTCAACCACGCTCTTGACACTGAAAACTAGGCTTTACCTCACTAAGCCCAAATCCAGTTTCATAGTTCGGGCCACTGTTCTGTTTGATTGCATCCCGCTCACTGATGTATGACGCCAGGGACTGAAACTGAGTTTAAACAGGAAAATCTGTGTAAGCACTTCACATGATAACATTTCTGTTATACTAAATATTATGTGTGGACTGTATCTGTCTGTGTCGTTTTCCTCTCAGCTAAACTTAAGTCATTCGGCGACGGTCTCGTCAAGGAGGCGTTGCAGCTGTATCAATCTTCGGCCCCGTGTCCAACCAAAGACCGCTGCCCAGAGAGGTCCTATACCACCATGGTGTCTGACA
Source organism: Oreochromis niloticus (assembly GCF_001858045.2). Lineage (NCBI taxonomy): Eukaryota > Metazoa > Chordata > Actinopteri > Cichliformes > Cichlidae > Oreochromis > Oreochromis niloticus. The sequence goes on from NC_031965.2 coordinate 2,528,256, forward strand.
TCAGGGTCACCTGTCCCAACAACGACCTGGCCCAGAGGGCTGCAGGTAAACTCATGGATCACTGAATAATATCATGATTATAAAAATAATATTGATAATAGGTTCTCCCATAATAAGATGGGATGTGCAGTGCTCAGTGATGATTAAGTGGCAGCTGGAAAACCAGCAGGGTGGACCATCTAAGTGTTTTGAAGTGGATACCTCACCATAGTTACTGATCTATCTCTCTGTGAAAAATAGGCGACTGGTTGAATAAAGTTTGACCAATTTCTGACTGAATTGTTATTTCATTACACCCAATTTCCATCTTGGGCTTGACTTAGTCTCTAACGAATATGTGTGGGGGATTAGAGTTGAGTCTCTCTAACCAATCACCACATCAGTCAAGATTCAGAGTCAGCACGCTTAGTCAGCATACTGGCTTATACCCATATTCTAAGAGGCAGAGAAAGTAAAAGCTGTCTACCTTTCCTTGGCTCCAGTGCTCAGCTTTAGTCTTGGCCATGGCCCTGGTAGCTGCCCTCTTGCAGCACACTGTCCTTTCATTTATTCTAGTTTGGAGATGATGATGATGGATCCCCACACATTCATTTAGAAGCAAAGATGTGGCTATATTAAACTTTAAGTGTAACATATACCTCATATTGATAATATTGATCCATCATCCAGAGCAACCCTACTCCGACATGTAGTTGAGAAGAAGAAAATCTAAATATTACAGTAAAAGTATCTGAGAACAGAAGTTCTTTGACACAAAGACAAACTTCTTGCTTTCTTTGTTTCTTTGCTTGCTTTTCTGCTTCATGTTCTAACCATTTTTTCATGGCCGCCTCTTTCATTTTACTTTATAATACTTTCTGATATATTTATTGGTTCTAAGTGAGAGCGACAAAAGCTGAGTGTTTTTCTCTGCTGATACCAAAAGTGAAGTGATCTCCTCCGACACATTAGTATAATGGAACATAAATTTATGTTACAAGTTGTTTTCTTTTCAGAGTAACAAGTCATCAAGCCCCCTTCATTCCTTTGCAGTCTGGCACGATTGTGCTTCGTGTAGGTTTGGTGTCCTCGGGGCTTGTTGAACTCAGTCAGCGGTGAAACTCTGAGTAAAGTGACATTTAGCTGTTGTGTGAGGCGACTGCAGGGCATCCTGGGTGATTTTTCTTCCACATGCTTCACTGGGTTTTTTATCTTGTGCAGCTTGTTTGTTTTTTATTTGTTTGTTTGTTTTTCTGTCTTTTTTTTTCCGTCTCTCGCTGAGTCCCAGTCAATCTGGGCTTGAAGTGACTGATAAATGGGAGATTCAAAAGGATCATACATGTTGGTTTCAGCAAGAAATGAAATACTGCTTGTGGCTTGAATAATAGAAAAAAGCTTTTCAAATAACATTTGACTCTAAAAATGTACGTAACACCAAAAAAACACAGTTAGCTAGGTTTTCTGTTTCTTAGAACAGAAATATACCGACTGTATGTATTCACATTCCACTTTCATTGCATATTAACATTTTATGTTGCTAAATACTTTCCAACAATTTTCACACGCCGTAATTTGCCAAAAGTATTCACTCACCCAACCAAATCCCTGAAGGTTCAGGTGTTCCAATCACCTCCATGGCCACAGGTGCGTACACTCCTGCATGGTACCATGATAAGACGCCACCTGTGCAACAACAGTCAGGACATTTCCAGTTAACTTTTAGTGGTATTATAACAAAGTGGAAGACCACATGAAATCATGGAGTGGGATCAGCGGATGTGCAGAGGTTGCTAACTTTCTGCAGAGCCAATCACTACAGACCTCCAAACTTCATGTGCTCTTCAGATTAGCCCAAGAACAGTTCGTGGAATGGGTTCCTATGCTGAGCAACTGCGTCTAAGCCTTACATCACAAGATGTAACGCCACTGGACGCCACTGGACTGTAGAGCAGTGGAGACATGATCTCTGAAGTGATGAATGACACTTCTGTCTATGATGTCACAGGGTGAGAAGCTGGGTCCTTCACAGATGGCCGTTCATTCTCACAGCCTTGTTGGAATCACTAGTTAAGCTAACATGCACGTCTTTGGATTAAGGGAGGAAACTGGAGTACAGGAACTTAACTTTAGCCCCTGAATGTGTCACATGCAGGCAGTTTGAAGTTTAAGCTATAAAAACATGAATATTTCACAGTTCCAGCTGTTTTGAATCTTTGCTACTTTTCAGGAAAGTGAGGGATCAGCAACAGTGTAGCTAAGCTTTTTATTTCATCCTGTCATGAGTGTCGGGAAAGAACAAAAAGAATGTGATGTCACTGGATGTCAAAGATCACCTTTTTTTGCATAGAGTTCAGATATCTGGAGGGAACTTCTATCCAGCTGGTCTTCCATCCTCGCTGACTTGCACCGGAGGTTTTGCAGACACATCGACTTGCTGCTAAAATAATCTCCAAAAAAATGTGTAATTTGAACACTCCAGTGAAAACTCCCTCCCAAACTTGTGCGCTAAACGTTTGATCGTATTCGTGAATGTCAAGCATTAAAATATAAATCCAAACTAGGGTCGCTTCAACAAAGGCCCGATTAATTAATAAGCCAGAGGACGGATGGATAATCTAAAACTATTTTTCCATTTAAGTCCACGATTCAAACATTCCACTCGTATTCGCTTTAGTGTGTTGGTACATTTATTTTCATTATATTGAGGAATGATGGTAAAAAGAATGTGGTGACTTCGCCTTGGGCTTCAAGAAACTATTGCAGACATTTTCAGTTTTCTGACACTTTAGAAGCAAAGAAATCATAAAAAAGAGGTAAAGTCACACGCTTCCACCTGTGTAATGTCAGTAATGTTTGCATAATTCAAAGTGTCTTTTGTCGTAAATGTTTGAAACAAATTGTCAAACGTGTTTTTCACATTTGACAATTTGCTGAAGAGTAATTTTAATAACAACAGTTAATAAAAAGGCATTGATGCTGCAACTGCAGGATTTGTTTTCTTTTATGTTTATGAAGATAGAAAGTGGAACATTTCCAGCAGGATACATTTGGGGTTTTGTCATTTTTGACAGACTAATAAGCTCTTTTGTAACCATTTCTCAGCTGCTCTCGACAGTCCTGTGTATCGCTACGTGGTGACGCACACGCCATCCGGACCTGTCAACACGTCCAGCGACCTGCTGCCATTCCCCAGCCGCTTCTCCTTCCACTGTCTGGATGCCGTGGCGTTCTTTGGAGGGCTGGAGTTCATTTTAGGGAAACCTCTCTCAGATGGGGACCGGCGCTTTCAGGATCTCATCACACGCAATCTCGTCAGCTTTGCCAAAACAGGTGAGGGCTGTTTGTAAATCATAGGTAAGAGAAGTTATTATGTGTGTGGAGTTAAAATAGTGGATTCAGGGCTTCAAATAAGACCCTCGTCTTTGCAGGTAATTCCTGTGAGCCAAAACTTCAGGCTAATAGACAAGTTCAGATATCTCTGTGCTTGAGAATGAACAAAATGCCACCTGCCTAAACCTTCTGTTTGCGAGGTGCAGCCAGTCAGAGGAAAGTAGGCTTAAGGAAGAGGAATGGAAACAGTCTGGATGAACTGAGGTGCTACACTTTGTGTTTAAAAAAAAAAAAATCAAAGTGAGCAAACCCTACTTTCCATCAGGTGTGATGTGATGATGGTAAGAACCCATCTTTTTGTATTTGTATTACACATCAGTGTTTGTGCTGCTCGCCCACCTCACTGCTGCTACTCAGGACCAGAAAATGACCCCTAAAATTCCTCTAAGGAGCAGAAGAGAACAATAAGAGAATATGGTTGCTCTTGGCATCCGACATAAAAGCAGGTTCCTAACTTGTGTTTCTGCTTCTGCACATCTCTATCAGCTGACCTCTGTGCTCATTCTGATTCAGTTTGTTTCTTTTCCTTCTTTCACTTTTCTCTTCAAAGCTTCACCTTTTGTTAAGCAGTGCTCAGAGCTTGCTGGTGTTCATTCGTTCAGAGTATCTGTGAGTTAACTTATAGCTCAGGAGGTACTTTGAACAAATTCAACAGAAACAATCCTGATCCATCGAAAAATGTGATGTAAAAGACTTTTAGCCTTATGAAGGGCTCGTGAGGAACTACCTTGGATTTTTCATTTGATGACTCAGTGTGTTAGTGTGACATCTTTTGGTTTTTTTCTTTGCCTTTGTACATTGAAATTCATGTCATCACTATGTGTCTTTATTAAGCAGCAGCCTCCAATGCTGAAAATGAAACAGCATTATGGCAATTTGAGGCTGGCTCCAATAGATTTTGGTCTCTGTTGATAGTTTGCCGTTTTGTAACAAATGTATGGTGGGTGAGATTTTGTGCAGCTAATCCACTTGCTTGCTTTGAAGGGTTAAAGCCTGTTTGTGGCTGATTGCCTGCACAACAAGCTGCAGCCGAAAGCCGATGGCTTTTACCCATCGGCTGTGTGCTTGTGCTGCAGACTGTGCCGTATCATATTGTGCACAATTTTACATGAAGGTGTCATATTGTCATATCATTGCACACCATGTGTTTATATTTTTCAGTGTGGACTACAACAAGAAAAACCCAGGCGTGTCATACCACGTGTCCAATGATTATTTAATAAAAACGAAGCTACCCCAACAACCTCCAGCCAAGCACAACGCTTTGAAAAATATGCATGAAAACTGTTCTCACCAAAGGTGGGAGATACAAGCAGGTGGTGACTGAAAAGTTAAAAAATGACTCAAACTAGTCGCACTCCGTATGACACGAAGAGCAAATGCTGGGTTGAAATAACGGATCCAGTTATATGATGGTAAAGGAGAGCTTTAAGTAATTTCTTTTTCTATATCATCAGTTGTTATCACAAGTTTTCTCCAGATATTGATATGATTTTGAGGTTATATCGCTCACCCCTGCTGCAGACTGTAGTTTTGTAATGATGCTCTTTTCTAGCTCATGTTGAGTGCGAGTGTGTGCACACTTAGTTTCTTTGCAATTCAGAGTTTAGCACACTGGTGGACAGTAAATGGTCGGCCACACAGAGATGTGGGTTCATCTGAAATTTTGATGGATATAATGTCCACTACTCAGAACCAAGCACACCCTCACAGGTGTGGCTGATACGACAGTGGTGACAGATGGCTACAAAGGAAGCAGGACACATGTTGACTCCACTGATTTCCTTTTTGGATATCACTTTCAGAGGCAGCCAAAAAGGATAAGGAACTGGCCAGATGAAGATTTAAAAAGGAAAACATACTGTACATTAGACTCTGTGGTGGAAAACGAGGGGATTTGACCTCGTCCTCCTGTTGCCTTGATGCTGTTGTGCCTTAAAGTTACACTCTGTTTCTCTTTACTTCTTGCAGGTAAGCTGGAGACAAAGTGGCCCGAGTACCCATCAGCCATCGCTTTCTTGTCCGAGAGCCTTAAGGTGGTCAGGAACTACACCTCTCCTCAGTGTGATCTGTGGAGGAAGAACGGCCTGTATGCCTACGCCTGGATGAACTGAGCACAGACGGCAGCTGGAAGTCACTTTGTAGTTCCTCTGCTTTGTCTCTCATCCAGCTCAAATCCTGCAGCAGCCGCTGTTAGTTTGAATCCTCAACAGAGATGAAACGTTTGTTTGAGGCAGCATTTGATTACTCAATCTTAATTCTATTATTTTTAAGTCCAGCAACGAGCCATATTTGTGTTTTAAATAATGCACACTTTCTCACTTCATTCCTAGTTTAAGTTTGTACATTTTTTTTCAGCCACATTTCAATTTGAGTTGAAGGGAATTCTGGCGGATCCGCATGTCGCTATGGACCGTTTTAAAACTAACAGCTTTATATTCAAGGAAGCTTAACGTGTTTGCATTAGAGGGCGGTGAGAAAGACTTTTGGTGTTGTAACTTGGGTGAATCAAAACTTAACAGACACTGGGTCCGCATAAAGTAACTGTACATTAAACTAGGCATTAACTAAGCAAACCAAGGGGAGCTGCAGTGAACTTGCTGTGGGTTTTAAAGAAAACATGTTTGTGCCAAATCAGTCTAAAACATGATATGAAGTACCCTTTATCTGGGTGCAGTCATGTTACATCAGTTTAAAACACACACAAAGTTAAACTTCGCTGATCCGCTGAAAAGTTTTATAGCTCAAAAACAAGTTAGCACCCTGGCACGTCTTCAAAAAGCTCATGCAATCCACACGACTGAGGGAAAGTTCTTCAAGTCTGGCTCTTCGGAGCAGTTTTGGAAATATACAAAAGAAAGTTTTTCTTTCCTCAAATTAAGCTTTGAAAAGGTAAAACATTTGGATAAAGTCAGGAATGCTGTTTTCCTCCTCTTTATATGTAATATGATAAAACATTTCTAAACCTAGAATCTCTAAGCAGAAGTCCTCGTTTGACTGCTCACGCTGCGCCGCAGCTTCTGTTTCAGACTGACCTTTGAATGGTCATCACTGGGATGAGAGCAGGTCTGCAGCTGAAACTGAGCAGCCATGTCAGCCAAGACGGACATGAAGCGAGACCAAATTGAAAACAGAGGAAACACACTTTGGCCACGCCAACACAATCTCCTCTCATCAGCTGCGCTAACTGAAAGATTTGCCTTCCTGCATCTTCATCCACTCACAAAAATGAAAATCAAAGTGAAGTGTCTTTCAAGGTTTTTAGAAACTGAAGAGAATCCAGTACACTCAGCAGATGAATAAGTGTAAGTGGGGACTGGATCTTTCAAAAAGTACCAGCTGCTCTGAAGGCAGGTCAGAGGCATACAAGGAGACGCATTTGACTTCTTCTTTTTCATAGGCCAGAACTTTTCTTCTCCAGTTGATATAAAGCAATATTAACCTTAACGAAGGCTCAGTCTGTCTCTCATCTTTGCAGATTGTTGCTGCTAAAGCCTTTAACTGCTTCTATTTTTTTTTTTAAAGAACTGCGAGGGTTCTTCAGATCATTTGTTTTCTAAAGACGTGCAAAGTCTTTAGACTAGTCTTGTTAAATTTATTGGAGAATAAATGGATTTTTATTTCACTATCACTTCTGTCAGCCTGGAATTTCGGGGGTTTGCCAGGACACATCCAGTCTTGATGACTAAAAGGCTTTTAGAGGATTGCGACTTTACTAAACTTTATGAAGCAGGAGGAATGTCTCTGTAGTCTTTCATTTAAATGAACTACACAAAGTAAAAGTATGTAAGTAAACCCAGGTCATTTTCACACGGACTCTTTGTTTGTATTCACAGAGGAAATATTAAGGTGTGAAGGGAATTTAAAAATCAGAGGATTTTTGCTTTATAATTTCAAGAAAAATGTGTCCGTGTTATTGTCAACTGTGAATGTGCTGTTGAGTCACAGGATGTTAGTTTTTGAATTTTGTCACATTCTGCTGTTTGCACTGATTTCAAGCTTGGCCACTGCGAACATGTGAACACGTTTTGTTCTTTGTATATTTGATTTAATTTGTTTTGATTGGTTTTAAATGCTCGCTTTCTTTTGCTCCTCATTTGTTGTATTGTTATGTGAATCCAATCAGCAGACCTTATGTATTTAAAGATGTACCACATTTCCATTTTAATCAAACGACACTAATCATTGCCATCGGTTTGCATGGTGTTTCTGTAATGGTTTGCAAACAGTACTTTGATGATTATATTTGGCTGTGTGTGTTCGTGTGTTGATGTTCACTTTTGTATGTTCAATAAAACTGCATCATGCTGACTGTTGTTAACCTGCTAAACTTGAGGATTTTTAGCTAAAATTAGTATCCTTCTCTTGGTTGAAAGGATGTAAAAGTTTTGTTTGTTTGTTTGTTTGTTTTACAGTTTAATGAATTTCCTGTATTAATCCTCCAGTCCATGCACACTGGACTTGTGCAGAGCTCTGTAGGTCCAGTCACATTTTTAAAAAGTAAAAACAGCAATTAAAGGAAAGTACAGATCAAGCAAAGGGTGGAGCAATCTTCTAGTAGTATTTACAATATAAAAGACGAAAAAAACCCACTGTACAGGCTGGTGATACGATACATGCTGGTGAGAGTTCAAATAGTATATATCAATAGTGTAATAGTATTTCACACATAATATTGCACATTTCACATAAAAAGTATTGCACATTAATCATTGTACATTTGAAAGGAGGTAAAGTAGTGCTGTGTTATTTTAAGTGTTAAGTGTTTTTTGCTTGCCATCCATCTGACAGTTGCGGTGAAGAAGCTGTTGTCGTTCTGTGTGTGATGATGCTGTCTGCTCTGTTGTGTCTGAGCAGAGGCTGAGCTGGATGGTGTGAGTCCCTGATAATTCTCTCTGCTCTTTTTCAGCAGCGTTGTTGTGTACAGAGTCCATGGAAGGAAGTTCTGTGCCTGTGATCCTCTCTGCAGACTTTATGACCCTTTGCAGAGCCTTCCTCTCTGCCTGTGTTCCCGTACCAGACAGTGATGCCTGCGGTGAGGATGCTCTCTATCAGTCCTCTGTAGGCCTGGGTGAGACTGCGATGGTTCATGCCGGCTTTCCTGAGCAGCCGAATGAAATAAAGCCTTTGCTGGCCATTTTTCACTGTTGCTGTGGTGTTCAGAGTTCAGCTCTGGTCTGATGTAACCTGCAGTCCCAGGAATCTGTGGCCGTTGGCCCTCTCCACCTCTGTCCCTTTGATGATAAGAGGCTGCAGGGGACGGGGGTTCTTCCTGAAATCCAGTATTACTTCCTTAGTCTTCTCCGTGTTTAGGATGAGGTCATTTTCCTCTCCGTAGGCAAGAACACTGTCTACCAAAGTCCTGTACCCAGATCCAGTGCTGACGGTGAGCTCAGCAGACACGCGTCCTCCCATTCTCACCACCTGTGGTCTGTCTGTCAAAAAGGCCAGAATCCAGTTGCAGGTGGGAGTCGGGATGCCGAGGTCTGTCAGCGTCTCCATCAGCTTGCCCGGGTGGATGGTGTTGAAAGCAGAGCTGTAGTCCAGGAAGAGCATCCTGACACACGTTCTGCTGCTCCAGGTGGTTGCAGAGTGGCTATTGCTGTTGCATCATCCACTGATCAATTGGGACGGTATGCAAACTGGACGGGGGTCTATAGTGTCCAGGACCATGTGGTTGATGTGTGTGAGAACCAGTTTTTCTAGACACTTCATAACGACTGGTGTGAGTGCCACTGGCCTGAAGTCATTCAGGGTGGATCTGTCCAGTCTTTGGGAACTGGTATAATGATGGAGGATTTAAAAATATGTGGGACTACTGCCTGGGTTAGTGACAGGTTGAAGATATCAGTGTACACAGCTAGTTGTTCCCCACAGGCCTTCAAAACTGTGGGAGGAACTCCATCAGGTCCCACAGCATTGTGGGGGTTCACACAACACATTACTTACCGACAGGTTGCTACCCCGCCGCAGTGTTAAGGAAGATACTTTCACTGTGCCACATTCATAAATAAGCACATTACTCATTTGCTCTTCAGATGTCAGTCCCATTAGTAACTTCTTATTGTTGTCTTTTAAGCCACTTAACATTGACCTATGCATCTTTGAAGCTAAAAGAGACAACTCAATAAAGCAGTGTTGTGTTTACACAGAACTTATAACACACAACAGCGAAGAACCATTTCAAATAGTATCTTTACTATTTTGTTACTGGCAGTCTGTCACAAAAACAGATATTTTGTTCATATTTCATTGGTTTCCCAGGATAGTTTCCCTCTCAGACTTTTCTATCTTTAGTTGAATCTACGTAAAAATAAATGAAAGATAAAAAAAAAAGTCTGAAAGGCATAAAATAACATTTTTGCACCAACAAAAATGCTCAAGAATGGCTGTGTGGTAAATGGATTGGTTCCTATATAGTGCTTTTCTACTCTACCAGAGCATTCAAAACACGTTATATGTTTTATCTGAGTGCTTTCTATCTAACATTCCTGCTCCAATAGATGCATCACAGAGCAACTTGGAGTTAGTCTCTTGCCCAAAGATACTTGACATGCAGACTGGAGCAGCCAGGGATCAAACCCACCGATTAGTAGAAGACCTGCTCTAACTTCTTGGCAGCAACCCCATTTTTCAGCATGATAATGATGCCAAACACTTTGCCAGTGCATTCAAAGCATACCTGGGTAGAAAAACAAACACTGGAACAGTATCAATCACGGATTGTTCTCTCCAAAGCCCAGACCTGAACATTACTAAAGCAGTGTGGGATAATCTGGACAGAGAATGGATCAAAAGGCAACCAATGTCCAGAGAAGAGCATTGAATGTCCTTCAGGAACCCTGCAGAACTATTCCTGAAGACTACTTAAATAAATTGCAACAGAGTTCTAAGAGAGTTCAGGCTGCAATGAAGAATGGATGTAGCCATACAAAAAATCTCATTTAGTATTTCCATTCATGCTTCCATGTTTCAGTAAAGTGCTGCATCTCATTTCCATTCCCCTAGAAAAATATTAAGAAATGAAAGGTGCATGCTCTGTGCACTGCTGAAACAATCTGCAGAGGTTTCCATTGTGGGCTTATCTCTCTGTGAGGAAAAGCTATAAATGTGCCTGAAAAAGCCTGAAAAACTTGAAACCCATCATTCACTATGAAAAGTCAGCTGACTGACCCTTGGAATCAGCGAAGAGCTATAGGAGCAATAGTATCTGAGCAATCCCTGGGACTGCATTCTTCTGGACAGAGAACTCTGATATTGTCCACTGGGTTTGCCATATCTATCACAGCTGCAGTCTTCTGCTTCTTCTCAACCACCATTATGTCTGGCTGGTTGGCCAGTATGTCTGACTGGAACTTAAAGTCCCACAGGACCTTAGCCCTGTTCTTCTCAACCACTTTTGGTGGTGTCTTCCATCAGGAATTGGAGAACTGGCCTATTCTGTGCTTCTCTGATGTTGGCTTCCAGCCTCCTTCTCCATGGAGAGAGGTCCTGTCCCATTTTTTTAAACATGTTCCTTCCATATAATTCAAAATGAGCTAATATTTGTCTCAAAATGGCACTTTTTCAGTTAATCATTTTGATCATTTTGTATGTTTTTCTGTATTGTGTTGTGAATAAAATATAAGTTAATAAGATTTGCAAGTCATTGAATTTTTACCTACATTTAACACAGTTTCCCAACTTTATTAAAGTTGGGTTTACATACATATAGAACTGTACTCGATCTAAAATATGATGACCATATGAAATTTACATCCTGGCTGTAGGTGAGTGAGTGCTCCCAAAGAATCCCCCCCAAAAAAGTCTTGAGAGTGGAAGTTCTTGATTGTTATTATATTTGTGGTATTATATTCTACTGTGCTATTCAGGAAAGTGAGGCAGAGACAGTGGTCATCCATGGTAAAGACTAAGTAAAGTCAAAGTTATACCATAATAGAAATGAATATAAAGTTATTACTATAACGATGTGTGTGTGTGTGTGTGTGTGTGTGTGTGTGTGTGTGTGTCCAAAGGAAGAGAGTTCCATTCTGAGGAGACTCAACAGAAGCCTCGGTCTCCTTTTGTTTTCAGCTTAATATAGGGCACCATTATTAGTTGTATAAAGCGCTTTGAGTGCTCAGAAAGAGTAGAAAAGCGCTATATAAGAACCAGTCCATTTACCATTTACTATCATTGTCCACACTGGAAGTGATTTGCAGCAAGGCAACTACCCACATAGCAAAATTGGTATGGCCCGGATCTGGCCCACACAATGTGCTTACACATGGCCCACATACCGCAAAGAATGACGGCCCTTTGGTGGCCCAGATCTGGTTTGCCAGAGGAGGCCCACACATGGGCCAGCACAAAGACAGTTGCAGACACACTGCTGGCCCAGAACAGTTTCAGCTCTGGCCTCAGATGTCAGCCTAATGTGTACCTTAATCAAGCCATGTAATAACAACATGTGCCGGAACATAATAGTGCCAAAGTAACATGAAGAAACTCTGTTCAGAGAGTGAATGGACTGATTCTTATATGGCACTTCTCTATTCTCACAGATTACTCAAAGTGCTCTATACAACATGACACATTCACACACTTTCTCTAAACCGAGTGTTTCCTCACTACATTCATACACATTCACTCTCTTGACATGCAGACTGGAGGAGCCAGAGATCGAACCGCTAACCTTCCGATCAGTAGGTGACCTGCTCTACCTCCTGAGCTACAGCCACCCAGTGGCAAAGATGAATAAACCCTCACTAGGTTTTTGATAAAGTGTACACTCACAAACCTGTCAAACCTGCATTTGAAACGTTGGCTACCATAGCAGTATAGTATTGCAACATGGCATTTGGGTCTTCTAACTAAAATAGGAAAATAGGAACATAAACAGCGCCATCATTGCCAGACCTGGCCCACATCTGGTTGACATACACCCTGCCATGACACCAGTCAGTCAGAAGTGCCAGCTTGATGCCGGATCTGGGCCAGACCTGTTTTCTATGTGGGCAGAGGCTACAGAATGTGAATGACGTTCAGCAACTTCAAGCAACTACTAGTAGAAACTTTACTTCCAGGTGAGTGATTGAAGTGACTGCTAATGAGAGACTCTGTTGATGACCTGGCAGTAAATAATTTAGAGGGTTAACTAAACAACCAGAGCCTAAATTGTCCAAGCAACCAACCACCAGCTTCAAAGAAATGTGAATCACTTAAAACTCCTCCTGTGATCTTTCTGACTTCCACACTCTTCTGGTGTTTTGTGGCACCGTTCTTAAGCCAGTTGTGACAACATTTAATAATCTTCTCCCACTATAAGTTCATTAAAAGAGAAAGTTTTAGGCCTAATTTTAAAATTAGTGTCTGAACACTGAAACAGACATAGGAGATGTTTCTGTAGCAGGGAATTCTGATTGCTGAGGAGTTTCTATCTGTAGGAGGACTCTGGGAAGTGCTCCGTTGGGATAATATGGTGTTAGGATTTCTTTGAGATATTCAGATTTTATTAAAATCACTTCAGGAGTTAACATGGAGGCAGTGTTGTAAGCAAATTTCCAGTTGTTTTCTGATACAGCTGAACAAGCCAGTTAACTGTTTTTTGCTGCTCTGAATTTATTTTCGAATATCAGCTGTGAAAGACCTTTTTGCAAACATTCATCATTTCATCTTTTCAGTCTTACAGATGTACTCAAAATAAAAATGCTCTTTTCAAATTTGGTCGAGATGTGTTTCTTCAAACTGAAATGCTGTGAGTTGTGGCTTTACAAGTTCTGGTTGCCATAGAAACAAGGTTGTTAGAGCCTGGAGATGCACACTTTTAGAAAGTTTGAAAACATAATAAGCAGGGAAAAAAAGATAACATAAGAAGAGTGAACCAATAACTCTTTTTGAAAAATCTTCAACAGACAGCCATGTCTTCGAGGCCCAGAAGCCAGAAGCAGTTTTCACAGTGAGTTTCTGTGGAGTGTTTTTACTGTTTTTCTATGTGAAGCCTGATTCGGTAAATGTGATGTATGCTAATTACTTGTTACTATTCTTGCAGGAACACGTGTGGTTTGGGGGAAAAGAAGAAAACCCATGATCAGTGTTGTCCTGTGTGAAATATTGAAGGGAGAAAGACAGCTGGCAGAGCTTAAAGCCAAGGATGAGGAAGGCACACAGGCATTTCTGGCAGCTGAAGGTTTATCAGGTAGCCAGTGTTGATGGTACATTCATAGATACTATATAAAAGACATAGCAAAGTGAAGCTAATGTGGCGTTTTGTGTATTGGATTTTTGAACTCATGTTTACTCAGTATTTAGGTGTCTGAGATATTAGTTCAGATTATTGGTTACAATTTGAGTTTTGCTGTTTTCATTAATCTTTAATGCTCTGGTTTCACGTTACAGTTTTAATGTCTTTGTCTTTAGTCCTTTGTTCTTGTCGTTTGTGTTTAATATTTCTATTCTTAGGCCAATTGTCTGGGTTCTGTTCTTGGTTATGGTTTATTCGTATTTAATTCTTTTATTTTAGTTATCATGCTTCCCCTGTGTTCCCCGGGCCTTCTTGTCTGGTTTTCACATGTTTTGTTACTTCCTGTTTTATTTTGTTAGTCTTTCTCCGTCTTGTTTTCTCCTGGTTAGTTTCAGCTGTTTTCCCCAGTGTTTTTCATTTCCCCCAATTACCCCAATGTGTAATTAAACCTCTGTTTGCATTTGTTTGTTGTTGCCTTGTACTGTTTACCTGTCTGTGTGGCCTGGCCCTAGTTCAGCTTCACTTGATATCCCTTCAACACAGATGTTTTGGATATGAAGCAGTTGTTTCTTGAGATTCTGTTGATAGCTTTATGTCCTCAGTTTTAAGCTCTTTTCAAACACATGGTTTCACCATAAGTACCCTTGAGGCAACCTGTCCTGAATATCATCACAAGTATTCCCTTAGTAATGTAAACCTTTTCTACTTTGTGTGCATTTCTGTAGGTGCTAAAAAGTTTGAAGGACCACACAAAGGAGCTGCAGGAGGACATTATGAAAATACAGGAGCGCTTTCATGAAGCTTTTGTTGAGGTACTGTAGAAGACCATTTCACACAAGCTGAATTTCAGTTTTATGGTTGGAACGAAACTCAAATTGGACCTGAAACTGTGTAGGATGAAGATGCTGATGATGCTCTGGAGGAAGCAAAGGCAGACAGCAAAGAGTTCAGTCAAAAGGAGGCAGAGTTAGACACGTTAAAGAAGGAGTACGCTGAACTGATGGAGAGGAGAGAGGAGCTACAGCATCAAGTTCAGAGGCACTCAATGTACAAACACTTCATGGAGCGTGTGCTCAAAATAACAAAGGTACAGCATTTTTATTCCATGCTAACAGTAATCAGTTCATTTAAATGTCTTTATTGTCAGTGCACATGCATATTATATATATATATATATATATATATATATATGTATATGGAGAGAGGACCCTTTAGAGCACTTTCTTCTCTGATGCTGTGCAGCTGTCAAATCTTATACAGATTAAATACGTCAATCTGCACTTTATGGAACAGCAAGAGAAGGACACCAGTTGTTTTTTGGTTGACTTGGTTCTTTCAGAGGATCAGCAGGTGTGGTAGTTGTTTAGCCCTGACGCTGGGGTAGACGTTGTCCAGTGTATTTGCTCTCCTTGTGGCTGATGACATTTAGGAATCACTGCTATTAAATCAGCATGGCTGAAGTCCCTGCTATGATGTGAACAGCCTTAGGATACATACGCTGACTGTGTGATGCAGATGAACAAGAGCCAAGTTAGCATCAGCATCTGGTGGAATATACACAGCAGTTATCACTACAGTACCAAACACTGTTTCAGAAATATCTCAGCTTAAATATTTGACTATTTATCCATCCATCCGTTCATGACTCCCATGTTAAAATACCAGCTTTACAGTATTAAAAAGCATGCAGTTAGAGTCTTCAGGAAAATGTAGTCCCAGTGCTGTGTTGAGACAAGCACAGGTGAACTATTATCAGTCTAATAGCAGAACCCAAGAGCTAAACAAAATACAAAAAGGGGAACACTGGAAACTAACGAGGAACAGGAACAGGAAGCAAAAACAGACAATGAGATGAAAACAAAGGAGAAGACAGAAGGGTGAGTGAAGGAAACACCAGGGGAACAGCTGAAAGTCAAAGGGGAAAATGAGACTGGGAAAAGTAAAACTGAACAGTAACCACGCAGAACAGGGAATACCGAAATAAAACAAGGATAAAACGGAGCCAATCAAAGGAAATGTGGTTGCTTTTTGTATGAAAACGTGTGTCAAACTCCAGCACAGAGAGCACAGAGCACCATCCACAAGTATTGTATCAGTAATGATGATGTTAAACAGTGATTCCTCCACCAAAAAACACTGAAGAAAAAGCTGCAAGCAAAGCTGTGTGCATGTCTGTGTGTTACAGTTTGAGGATGCTGAGGCTCTCGCAGACTACGCAGAGAGTCTACTCCATTTTCGAGGTCAGTTCTACCAGAAGGAGATGACGTTGCAGGATGAGGTCGACCAGCAGAAGAAAGCACTGTTAACCCTGCAGGACCAGCACAACTTGGTGGTAATGCAGAAAAACAGTCTGCTGTCTCAGCTCCAGACCGAGTTAGAGAAGACTCAGGCCGAAGCTCTCACATGGGTACCGGACACAATCCTGGATCACAGTCCTGCAGCAGAACTAAGGCTAGGTCAAATATACACTGTGAATGGTGTTATGTGTTGCTGTCTTCATACAGGAACAAAAGTGGAACCACATTCAGGAAACAGCTGCAAAGAAGACACTAGAACTGGGAAAGATTAAGAGGGCAATCCTAAATCTCTATGAAATGACAGCAGGTGCCATAGGAGAGAAGGAAGGAGTTGATATGAATGACACAGAGACGCAGCTGAACAAGGTAAACTCACAGATCAGTTACTGACAAAGAGCTAGAGCAGCAGGAAATGATCAACATAACAGCCTGTTCCCTACCTTCTTCTTTTAGCTGCAGATGTTCTTTGAACATGAAAATGAGATAGCGAAACAATATCAAGCCAGACTGCAGCCAGCGATGGAAAGAAGCCAAACACAAAACCTCTGTGAACACAAAACCCCCCCAAAAAATGAATGCATATTCAGTTTCTTGGAATACCAAATCATTTATTACTTCAAATAAAGGTTGAAAATATTGAGGTTTTTGAGCTGTTTTAAAACTGAATATGACTGAATAGTTAATATTTTAGCTGTAAGTTAACTGAACATTCACGTTTAGGACAGGTAACTTCAATAATACCTGAAAATTCGATTCCATGTGCAATCAGCAGCTGATTAGTTGCTTTGGAAAGGCTCCTTAGTTTGTCTTCCTGACTGTATTTATTCAGTTAGCAGTGGTGGAGCATTCGAGTGGAGTGGAAAATTTCCTTAATTGCTACCTGTGACTGTTTTTAATTTATTCATTTTGTTTTTCAATCCAGTGCCTGTTTTATTAAACAGTAGAATAAGGACGTATATGTGAACCCAGCTGTCATCCTTAATAGGCTGACACCTCAGACACGCGCTCCACGTCTTAATATGGCAGTATTTAGGATGTACGCTCTCAGGGACATGATAAGGAGGCAAAACCTCATTATGTAGTCCTCATAATAAAGCAACTTGAGGCAACTGTAGTTGTGAATTGGCATTACATACATATACATACATTATACATACAATACCGTATATCCAGAAAGCCTACATGCAGATGGTTTTAGGTCCACGTGACTGTGATGCAAATCATTGAAAACACAGAGCACTGCACTGCCACCCTGTGGACATCAAAGAGTATTTCATTTACTCAGTGAATGAGTCCATTTATTTTCTTGGGCTGGTTAGACGTGCTTCTAATTAATAGTTAAGTAGAAGCATGTTGGAAATTTGCTGAGGTTGTCACATCTCTTAATCACAAGATGTTTACTCAGAATGCAGCAAAGCTCACACACAAAGGCACAGAGATGCTCGTGAGTACAGCCCCATGCCGTTGTGAGTAAAACATCAGTGTAGATGTCTGTTGGTTTGACTAATAAAAATGTGACATGACATTGTTTTTGGTGTCATTTCTAAAGCTCCCTGTCAGCAGAACTACACAAAAAACAAGAAAAAAGTGAACTCAGCTGAGAGGTGGAGCGTGTGCAAAAGAAGGAGCTGTTACATTTTGGTGCTGATGGACATGATTACATTTGTGACACAGCTTTGGCCTTATTGGCATTAATGTATACACTCTTAGAGATTCCTTCTTGTCTGCTGCTGTTGTTTCATTAACAATCTCAGATATTTACAACACATATTTTATTTTGCTCTCAGAGTAAACACAAAGCACCACAGATTTTCTATTCAAGAACAGGAAGGAATGAATGAATGAATGAATGAATGAAAGCCTGAACACCTATTCTGTGGAATAGTGCAGACGATTCTCTGATCATCTAATCATGTAGCAGAAACTCAGTGCCTTTAGGCATACAAACATGTTCAAGGCAACCTGCTGAAGAACAAAATAAGCATCAGTATGAGAAAGAAGAGTGATTTAAGTGACTCTGAGTGTGAAACTGCTGATCTACTGAGTTTTTCCACATGACCTCTGTAGGGTTTACAGAGAATGATCTGAAAAAGAGGAAATATCCAGTGAGCAGCAGTTCTCTGGGTGAAAAATGGCTTTTTGATGCCAGAGGTCATCCAAGCTATGCAGAAGAGCATCTCTGAACACACTGAACCTTGAAGCAGATGGGCTACAGCAGCCAGTGACCATATCTGGTGCCACTCCTTTCAGTTAAGAACAGGAAACCCAGGCTACAGCTCTCAGGGGCTCAGTAGAATATTGCAAAAACATTGCCTGGTCTGAGGAGTCCTGATGTGTACTGTGACAGTTATGGCAGGGCCAGAATTGAGTGTAAACAGCGTGACTCCTTCCTGCTGCTGCTGGTGCAATTTTCTTGACATAATTTGGATCTCTTAGTACCACTGAGCACGGCCTACCTGAGTATCATTGCTGACCGTGTCCATCCCTTGATGACCACGGTGTATCCTTCTTCCAATGGTTTGCTCTTAGCAAGTACAACCTTCAGGTGGAGACCCAAACGCATGATTTGTGTAACTGTGTATTTAGATGCTGTATGTGTGATGATGTTCATGCAAAGTTTAAATGAGATTGGGCCACCTGTTGGGGAGTAGAGAGGGTACACACAGACTTAAACAAATACATATGCAACAAGAATATTATTTTTATTATTAATATTTTATATTGTATTTTTATTAGTACATTTTCAAAACTTTAAATTCCAGTTGAGAAATATTAAAAGCAGACATTTTAATCATTTCTCGGCTTGACGTCGCTCTTCAGCATATCCATGAACAGCATGAACACACTGCTCTAAATGTTTCTGTCCAATCAGGCACTAAAACTATCCAGTCATGAAGCTTCAGGAACAAACAAATCAAACCAGTTAGATACGGCCTGAGTGAATCTGGGCTCAGTCTGTCTTGAGTTTCTGTGCAGGGTAACCAATCAGATGTTAGGTATCATCTGATGATGCGCAATAAAAATGATTATTGATTAATTATCTTATGATGCAGATACAGGCACCATAAAATAATTATCTTAAATGAAATTAATTATGCATTTAATACATTTATTTTCATTAATTAATATTGTGTATTTATTGACACTTTTGATGAACTAATTGTGCACGCAGTTATTTCATTCTGGCACTCTCGGCGCTCCATACCTCTCTGCCTCCATCCCTGCACTGCAGTGTTTTTCCAGCAGATGTCGGCAGCAGAAAGCCCAGTTAGTGCTTCTGTGCTGGTGTTTGTCTCCACCGGGACAGCTGTTGTCGGAGGTTCTGTTTCTTTAAGGCCGGTTCGTTTACAGCTCACACACGGCTGACGATCGGCGCCTGCTCAGTGCGTCTTCTCCGCTGCTTGGATCGCGGACCTGGAGGGTTTCTGCCCCGTCCGTGTGCTCCTGTGTGCGCGTATGTGTGTGCTGTGTCTGATGGTAACCCATGGATTGACGGAGGGGGAGGCTATTGTTACCAGCCCGGTGGCTTGTTCTGCTGCAGCTGCACTTTCAGCAGAGAATGCCCAAAGCAAACGGAGCGGTAACTGCACGGATAGCGCAGGAATACACCAGAGAATCAAGGTAATTACACACGTATTTGTTTCTTTGTAGCCATGCCCCAGCTTTGTTTCTTATTCTCTGTGGAGTAATAATAATAATTAAAAAAGAGGTCTCGCGCGAGGCTGTAGAATGGTGTCAAATCACAGCATCGCGAGCGGCTCGTACTATCGGAGGCTGTGGGTTTGTTTACCAGCGCTAAATGACACTTTGAGCCGCTACAAAGGTCCTGATGTCAGCGAAACACGTCCACACCGTGGGCAGCATCCTTCAGCAGCCTGGCCCTGCGTGTGTCTGGGATGGAGACACTGAAGGCAGCAGCAGCAGCTCTCGGGCCTGCTGGGAAAGGAGAGCTTCGAGAATACACCGAAGTTATTCAACATTTTTCCTGACAGCTGAAAGCAGAAGCACTGTTCAGATATTCATTGCGTTTTATTATATTGGCGTATTTCTGCTACTGCTGTTTTTCCTGAAATGATAACCCATAACACTGTACTCTGTCTTCATTGGCTTAATAACTGCCTCACTCACCCATACACATTCTGCACAGTAACTTACATGTGATGCATATTAGTAACCACAAACACAGCACAGTGGTTAGGTCTTAAATTGAACCAATGTATGCCAGTTCTTCAATACTGAGTACATGAATATTTTTTCTAATTATACATTGTACATTTCCCAGATGGGGTGTTTAAATTTTTCTGGAGCACAGAAAAAAAAGAGATTCTGTTTTTTGAGGTTTAGCTGTGAAAATGTAAAGGTTTTATTTATCCAGTTTGAAACCAATGAAAAAGATCAACAAAGTGCAAAGTTTCCATTGTACTTTATTAGCTAATATATGAGGAGTCTGTAAGTGTTTTACAGTCTTCAGAGAGAATCACCAGGAGTAGGCTCCAGACCACCAAGGGCTAAAAAAAATCCCCTAATTCACTGGGTGTTCTTTATCTTTAGTAATTCAAGTAACTGCACAGGAGCCTGAGTCATTCAGTTACAAAACATTTAAGTATGTCCTCCTGTACTCACTTCTACTCTCTCACTCGCTCTCTCCTTCTCTTTAGAGCTCCAATGATGCTTACTCCTAAATTAAATGGCATTTGATCAAATTCCCAGGCTTGTGGTTCAACAGGAAATTTTTAACCACACGGCTCCCAGACAGTGCTGTAAACATAAAGTACACGGGGACAGATGGATATTCAGTTTATGTAGAAGTCCAAACCTCAGATTTTAAAATTACAATGGCAGTGACCATTATAGTTCAAACTCTATGTACTTAACACAAAAGACACAAACATAAAACCTGTGTAGGTTTGTAATGTTTTAAGGCAGGGAAAAAACCCAAAGTAAACTTTTATCAAGAAATAAAATGCAAGTTAACACACACACTCACACACACACACTTCCAAAGAACAGGACCACAGTAACTGAAATCACCCTCTGTGCACTTGGATCTAGAAATAGTTAAAAGATCTGCAGCTTAGAATATTAAAGAAGATTTGTTACATTTTGGTAGGAAGTTGTCCTGGTGACCTTATTGCTATGATTATTGCTGTCCAAAATGATGCAAAGGCTTCTGACTAGCACACTGTGTTTCTGAGACACGTCTGAGTTTTTAGACCAACAAAAAATGTTTCAGTTTTGTCTCAAGTTTGCCTTCAGTTCTAAATGTCTCAGGTTTTGAGACATCCAGACATCAGCACAGAGACAAAAAAGAGTTTAAACTCCTCTGCATGATATCAAATGGACACACCACTTCTTTGAAATTGAATATGACTTAAAACCAGGATCATATGTTCTGATTCAGCACGTATCCTGATAGAGTGATCTTAGCTAGTTTAATTTGTGAAACAGAGCTCATGACATTAAAATTAGCCGATGCAACCAAACACTTTCTACACCCTCAGTAGCTTAAATGTGCAGAGGACAAAATATGACTCATTTCCCACTTTCAACAATCCTACCTCTGACCGTGAACCACTTCAGCAAACATCTTGGTTCAAGTCCAGCGCCCAAGTCTCCAGTCGGAGATGCGGTTTATTAAATAAAGCTCAGCGTGTATTCTGAGAGTAAAACACAGTCTGCAAAGGCAGGGTACATGTTCATCAGTCAGGTAGTGTAAAATTGTGCAGTCCCGTCTCTGTTCCCTCTCCTAGGTTGGGTCTCCACCCTTTGTACTGGGTCTCCTGCCAGAGCTCGTCTGTGATTTAGTACGCTGACCACATGCAGCCGCTGCCATATGTTTCAGAAGACAGCTCATATTTAAAGCTTCAGTGCCCATTCCTTGGTAGGCTCTAGATGAAAGTCGTTAAACGTTTTTGGTCATCCGTTACAAGCTACGGTCTAAGGACAGATGGGAAAGATTTGTCTTCAGCAACAAAACAAGCAGGACCTGAAGACAACAGTAACACAGCAGAAAGGTAGCATAGTGCTAGCTACTGGGTGAAAACATACATTCAGTTCACTTTGCATAGTCAGACGCTCAGTTTGCTCTCTGTGTCATTTGCTCAAACAGTTTATAAATCAAGAAACTCAACAGGACACAAGGAGGTCAAATGGACTCAAATATAAAGTACTACTATAAAGTAAATTCTGTTGCTACAGTGTGACACTACAGTGTGGCATTTTTGCCTAAATATCAGAGCTACACTCTTAAGGTGGATCCTTTTTGTGGACTAAATGCCCATTAAACCCACACTTCTGCACCTGTCTGCTGTTTGGCTCCTCAGAGCTCTCTGTTTCTCTTTGTTCAGGCTTCGACAAACACAGATTTTCACTGCATAATCTTACTTTGGGGTTTTTCCTAATCCAGATGATTTGCGTTGTCCTGCAGTGTGTCCGGATCATCACTCCAGGCCTGTCACTGGTGTAGAGCCAAACAGAGGATGCAGATTAAGCTGGATTAATACCTCTGCTTCTTTGTTTGATGATGAAGCATCAGTCAGAATCCAGCTTCAGCTGGGTGAGGTTCATTTTTTAAAAGTGGCTCAGATAGATTATGCTAGGCCATACTGGTAATTGTACTACATTGCATTTTGTGCATTGTCATTACAAAGCAGGTTAACATTGCTAATTGAGCAGTGAAGTAAAGTGAGGCTTCAGCTGGTCTCCCAGGACCCATGCTTCTTGTTGCACCTTGCCTTGTGGCAAATACCAAACCAAACCATGCAGTTCCTTCGCAATTTACGATGTAGATTATGATGTCACTTAAATTGTAATTTATGACCTTTCACATAACCTGACATGCACCTCCAGAGAACTAGACATAAGAAAGCCAGTTGGATGCACAAAAGGTGTCAGCTGACAGGTCATGTGGGCTGGGACTGAAATAAACTAATGTTAGTACTTTATCTCAAACCAGTGATTTATGGCCCCTGTCGAATGATTTAGGAAGTAATAAAAGTTAATGGCAGTCATAAAACTATCATAAAATTATGATATTTCATAACTCGGTAATAATCAATTATCAGATGCCCAAAAATATATGATCATGAAAATATGGTGATGGACGAGGATGATGAAGAGGTGGTTTGAGATAGAAATGAAAACTATGGAATAATTCATATTTTTGTGCTAATGTGATTTCAAACCAAAAAGTTTACTTTTTAGACAAAATGTCACCTTGGCAGGAGCCTGTGTGTGTGTGTGTGTGTGTGTATGTGTGTGTGTGTGTGTGTGTGTGTCTGGTGCTTTTGTAAGGATGAGGGGAGTTGGAGGCTGCGTGCCCCGATAGAAAGCTTTATTACATTTTGTTTGTGTTTGTTTAATCCCAAAAAGGAAAATCAGAATCAAAGTTAAACTTACAAACGCTCCACAGACCCCGAGAGAGTCAGGTGTGACTTTGCACATGGGTCAGTGTGGGTAAAATTCTCTCTGACTCAAGGTGCGACCCCGAGATGGAGCTCCTCCCCGATCCACCAATGAAACCATTTAAAACAGAGGTGGCCCTAGCGAGAAAAACCTCTGATCAGTACAGCAATTTCAGAAAGGCAGGCTCTCGCTTCAGCCACTAAGAGACCGGGGGACAGTTTTGATCTGACCAATGAGCCGAATTTACAGCCTTCTGACGAGTAAAGCGTGCAGTTTTTGAAACCAACCAAGACAGCTTTGCAGATGCTGCAGAAATACACAAGTCCTTACCAGCTGCCCCGCATGAATAAAGTTTTCCATCGCTGCGCGCAGCCTCCAAAGTATAAATTATTATTCCATAGTTTGGAATAATAAAACCACCTCTTCATCATCCTCGTCCATCACCATATTTTCATGATCATATATTTTTGGGCATCTGATAATTGATTATTACCGAGTTATGAAATATCATAATTTTATGATCGTTGTAAAAATTATGACTGCCATTAACTTTTATTACTTCCTAAATCATTCGACAGGGGCCATAAATCACTGGTTTGAGATAAAATACCAACATCCCTCCTCTGATCTGCAGATAAGTGTGACTTTGTTATGCCCAGGTCATGAAACAGAGAGGGAACATTTTCATGGTGGCTTCCCATATGGAAAAGATATATATAAATCTTATAAAGTTTGTATCTGTCTTGTGTGAAACTTGTATGAAAAGCATACAAGAGTGAAAACAGATATGAGATCCCTTGAAAAATTATATAAATGAAACTTGTATGTTTTGGATACTTCCTAAAACAATATATGAAAGTAATGACAAAGTGGCCACTTTCATGAGTAAATCATATAAGCCTGATATGATTCACTATATGAAGTAGGCCACATCTGATGCAAGTATTTTATAAGTTTTTACTATTTCCGTTTATTGGATTTAAGTGAAATTATGAAATGTACTGTTTTGTTTTCTTATTACTATTACTTATTAGTATTAGAGGCTGTATAAGTTAGGAGAGTATGTATTGCTCTTTAAACAGGCCTTGTCATGTCACAGTTTGGCACAGGACCTTGTGCACCTGTATATGAGCACTAATACTTTTATGCCTTCACACGGGGCCTACAGCTCTTCAATCCAGCTGACAGACAAATGCACAGTACACTCACCATAACCTGCTTTCAGATCACTAAATCAATTACCACGTCTCAGATTTTATTGGCCTTGGTCTGGTACAGGATATTTCCTGAGTTCAGATCCACCGGGATAAAAAAGCTCCTGTTGGAAAAACTACAGTTTTCTACTTTACTGAACTTGTTCAGTCCTGTAGCACAGCGGTCCCCAACCCCGGCCTGTGGCCCGGTACCACACAACTCACAGACTGGTACCAGGCCACGGGACCTGAGGCTGAAATTTATGGTTTTCAGGGTTTTATCGGTTTTTATTATTATTTTTTTAGCATTTTTATTGTTAACTCGGTTTCCCTGGGTCTTTTCCTGTGTGTTATGAATAAATTTTCTTTTTTTTGGTACCGGTACTGGTTTTATTTTGTATTACCATTTACCATATTTATCCGCAACACCTTAAAGGCCGGTCCGTGAAAATATTGTTGGACATAAACCGGTCCGTGGTGCAAAAAAGGTTGGGGACCGCTGCTATAGCACGTTTGTAGTGCAGTTTTGCAGCTGATATTTTAAAGCCCCACTATGATATTGTTCTACTAACACCTCAAATTCAAGGCAAACATCTACTGATGTGTGTTTATTCTCTGAGATCTTTAAAAACAAAGCATGCTTCAGGTATACCAGCTCATCATACTAAGTCATCGTCAGTTGTTGTTTTCTCTAGTTTATGCAGATCTTGCTTTTCCTTTATTCCGCAGATATTGACATGAAGAAAGACATTGAGAGTCTAATAGCAGAAGAACGAGCTGATATCATCTTGAAATATGCTACGGTGAGTTTACATTATCACGTGTTTTTTGTTCGTGTGTTGGAAGAAGAGTTCTCACACGGTTGATTTTGGGCTTAACAAAACCAACAAACACACAAAAGGACAAAAATTCAAATGCTTTCTTGTGTTTGCTTTGTGTGCAGCACATTTCTGCATGTGTGGAGGACAATAAGCGTGTATGTGTGTGGGTGGATGTGAGTATGCTGGCAAAGTGCATTAATAACATGTTGTGTAATAATATGTTTATGCCTGTGGTGTGATGCCTCGGAGAACGAAGACCACAGATATTGATTGTGACTGAAGTGGAAACTAACATTAAAAGCAGCCGTTAAAAACTACACAGACATAATTCATTACATCCTTTCCTCTTGGTTAGTCGTCAATGGACTGAAAAGAAAGCCTCCACTGTACACATGTAGTACAGGTTATGTACTTCAGTTACAGGCTGATTTTCAGTGTCCCGCTACTGATCCAGATACCTCGGCTTTGGGAAATGAATGATCCATTCACCTACTCTTCAGTCTGAGCAAGAAACTGGAAATCATTCTTTTATTCAGGAAGCAAAGTCAGGCTTCAGGTCTACAGTAATAATAAATAAAAGTCTGGACCACGGACCTTTATATGAACGACCGGTGTAGCCACCTAAATGTTATCTATCGATTCGCTGGCTATGGTTTTGAGTTTAGCTTTTTGCGTGTAGCCATCTTGGTTTTTCTGAGCGACAAGTTAACATATTTGGAGCTAGCTAGCTTGTTAATAATATATTGAAACGTAAAACAGTCACTGCAGAGGCGCATGTTCGTGGCAGTCCTCAGCACTCTGTTCTTAACAAAATCAAAAAAACACTACTTTCTCTCACCATTACTGGGAAATATAACTCCTCATGGCCACGCTATCATAGGTGGTAACCCTACCCTAGCCTGATGTATTGGAGCAAGGCAAAACTGACTTTTTTTTAAAAACATATCAATGCTTTGATTTTCTCAGTTTGAATAATTTTTTCATTGTGATTGCACAAGTCTTAGTGAGATCGTCACCTACGTTTTTTTAAAAAGCTGGAAAGCTTCTTCAAGCTGTAACATAGAAACGGAGCTTTGGTCAGAGTGGTAAATGTGCTGATGCAGAGCTGAGCTGGGGCCGGGTGGGGTTGGTGACAGCCAGAGGTTAAATTTAGCTCAGCGGCTCGCAGTGAAAGGATGGCAGTGGAGGGGTTTGAGCTTTTTAGCCATAGCAACATCTGTGACAAACTGTGCAGTAATTGAGTTGACACTGACCTGCAGGGACTGGCTGTACTCCCAGTCACTGTGATTTCTGTGGATGGGTTCTGGACACATGCAGAGCACAGTGTAGAAGAGAAACAGAGCTGGGAGAAGACCGATCCCACACCACGGGGGTACCCTGGGTAAACGCCTGTCAAACATCAGGTTTATGGTTATATTGCTAGAGACATCAACTGAGCCTGGTTTCACTGGCTCCCTCTGATGGTTCATTCACATCACAGCATTTTCCACACAGTGTTTGCCACTCGACAACCCCAGGTGATACTTTAATTTCGCTATTGTGCTAATCTGAATTACAGTAATTTGTTGCTTTTAAGAGATTTCTCTGTCAAACCTGGCTGCAGCAGTATGTGGGAAAGATTTCAAACTTCTTTTGATTTCATCAAGAGGCAGCTTGGAAGTTCCAAAACACAAGTAGTAGTTGTCTTTGTTCTTCATTATTCTATCCATGGTTTGAAAGCCTAACCTTTATTCTTCTAAACATATCTCTTGTCATTGTGGTTGAATAGCTCAGTCTTTGTCTTGTCTTAAAGCTTTTCCCCAGAAGGCTTTTGGCTTGTCCATGTGGACAACTGCAAATTTCAGTTGAACCTGAAGGTATTAATTTCATAAGCAGGGACTTTTTCTTTGGTCGACACTCTCTCAGTCCGTGGTTGTGTAAACAGCTGGAAGGCCAGTGGACTGTGGACAGCGACACTGGCCTTCCAACATTTTCCAGCTCTTGGTAGGCTTGATCTTGGTGGTTCCTGGTTCGTTCCTGAACATCCTAATTTTGTCTTAATCCTTAACCCTTAATTTTGTCTTTACATACAATTGTTTGAAATTATGGTCTGCAGTTGTTTAGAAATGGCCAATTAAGTTTCTGGAACGGCCTTCCCAATGCCCCAAACTCAACCCTATTTTAAATTTGTGGACTGTGCTTAAAAGCCAGATCTATGCCAGGAAAACAACAATTTTTACATACTAATTCTGCCAACAAGGGTCATCGAATATCCAGCCAAAATAATGCAGAAGTTAGTTGATAACTACCAAAACATATATTTCAGGTGCAGGTTTCTAAGGGGCATTTAACCAAATAATAATGTACATATACATTTGAAAATCTGCGTATACTTGGATTAGAGAAAAGTCAAAATAAGTTCAAACTTGTGGGCCCAATTCTTGTTTTATTTTTTTAAAGATTAAAGATGTATCCTGGACAGTCAAACTGGAAAAGAACAGTTCAAAGAAATTACACTGTGTATTATCATCTTGAAAAAGAATATATGGATGACAAAATGATTCTTCTTTTGATGCCTTACTTTAAAAAATATGATCTAAAATGTCCATAAAACTCTTTCCATTATTTTCAAAAGAAGCCAGAGCTCCAAAATGATGCTCTAAACATTAGCAGTACAGTATGTATAAAATTAAGAACATTAAAAATGAGGAATTACTGAAACATTAGGAATAACACTGATTATCTCTTCTTCATGGAATCTGCTAATGGGTGCATTTAAGAAGTGAACGTTTTGTCTTTAAAGCTGACGTGTTAGAAGCTGGAAAAATTGGTAATGTAAGGATTTGAGAGGGTTTGAAAAGGGCTGAATTGTGCCGGCTCAATAACGAAGTCAGAGTATCTCCAATGCTGCCACTCCTGTGGGGTGTTCCTGGCCTGCAGTGGTCAGCATCTGTCAAAAGTAGTCCAAGGAAGGAAATTGGGTGAACCAGAGAGGGTCATGGGCAGCCAAGGCTCACTGATGTACACGGGGAACAAAAGCTGGCCCATATGGTTTGATCCAACAGCTACTAAAGCATATATAGAATACAGAGTGCATCACAGTTTGTTGCGAATGGGGCTGAATAGATGCAGACCAGTCAGGGTGCCCATGCTGACTTCTGTCCACTGCCCAAAGCAATGGGCAAGCGAGCATCTGAACTGGACCCCAGCACCGTGGAAGAAGATTGGCCTCGTCTGATGAATCACTTGTAAATCATGCGGATGGCTGGGTGTGTATGTTGTTTCCCTTGGTAACACTTGTCACCAGGATGCAGTATTGGAGGAAGGCAAGCTGGTCGATGCAGTGTGATGCTTTGGGCAATGTTCTGCTGGGAAACCTTCATCATTGTGGATGTTACTTCAGCATGTACCGCCTACCTAAGCTTTTTTGCAGACCATATACACCCTTTCATGGAAACAATATTCAGCTGGATAATGCCACCTGTCAGAAAGCAGCAGGGTTCAGAAAGCTTTGACGAGCACATCGAATTTTAGGTGTCGACTTGGACTCCAGATTCCCCTCAATCCCTTCGAGCATCTCTGGGATATGTTGGACGAACAAGTCCATGGGGGCCCCTCTGGACTCTGTTGCTAACATCTTGGTGTCAGATACCACAGCACACCTACAGGGGTCTAGTGGAGTCAATGCCTCAGTGGGACAGTGCTGTTTTAGCAGCAACACAATATTAAGCAGGCGGTCATAATGTCATAATGCTAATCGCTAGCTCTTACCACTTGACTTCTGTAAGTAAATGGCGCCACTAAGTAAGATCGGGGTAACATCAGCTGTCTGTTCGTTGGCACCCGTAACTCACAGTAGCTGTGCCATTCAGAAAAGATGAAAGAAAACAAGGCAGAGTAGTCGAGTTGTGTCGAATGGTTTAAAATGGCCTGACAGTCATTAGTGCTGTGAAATAAGGCAGCCGTACTGGTGCTCTCGTGTTTTGATGCACTCCATCAAATCTTATTGTGTCTTATAAATGATGTGAGTCATTCATTTAGTGAATTAGATTCAGTTGTAGTGAATCAGCGTAGCAAAATTTAAATGAATGCAATTCAAATAGAGCCATCTCTCTGGCTTTAATGTCTTTCTGTAACACACTGTGTGTCTCCAAATGCCCTCAGTGTAAAATTATTTTTAGTCCTCTCACTCTGATGACGCCGACATCACATGCAGGGCCTCCAGGGCTCAGAGAGCCGACTCAGCCATGGTGAAGCTTTACACTTTCTTTGGGTTCGCTCAGAACAGGATGCTGATTGGCTGCTTTCCAGTTAGTCAGCCAACCACAGTCGAGTGGAGTGAGAAGCCTCTCGGGTTGGCTGTCTGAGGATTAGTTCCCTCTGTGTTATGTCAACACTGGGATCAAATTGTTGCTCTAATGGATTTTCCATGATAAAAGCATTACTTCTAAACTTTGTGCAGGTTTAAGGAGATTCTAAATGCATGTCATGTACAGTTGTACTATGGAGAGAGACTGAGTGCTTACTTGATTAGGGGAGGAGGTTTGTGTGTGGAGTTTTCTGTGCACATTCATACTGTGCTTTTATTCATTTAGTTAGTCACATGTGTACTTTTTGGCTTTTGACTGTGATGTAAAGCTTAAATATTTAAATAGATGTGTTTTAAAAAATGTCCAACTGGCAACTAGTGATATCATACACCATGGAGTACCAATGCACACTGTAAATGTGGAGGTTATACAGTATGGCAATGTGGCCTATGTGGACCCTAATGAACATGATCATGACATGCTTGGTCCTCAAGCGTTGATTCTAAGGGGAGGTGCAAAGCCCAAATTCAAAAGTAACCTAAAAAAAATACAGTACAGCGGTCCCTCGTTTATCGCGGGAGTTACGTTCTAAAAATAACCCGCGATAGGTGAAATCCGCGAAGTAGCCAGCTTTATTTTTTACAAGTATTATAGATGTTTTAAGGCTGTAAAACCCCTCACTACACACTTTATACACTTTTTAAACTCTCAAAGTTCAAACCTTCGTAGAAAAATAAGTCCAGTATTATAGAACGAAACCAAAGATCAAACCCTGTTTTCAGGTCCAGAACATGGGAATAGAGCAGCTGCCAGAGAATTAAACATCAATGAATCAATGGTACGGAAGTAGAGGAAGCAAGAAGAATGAGTTGAGTAAAGTTTGACTTATCTGACTGTTTGGTTTCGCTTATTGCGCCTTATAATCCAGGAAATGCAGTAACTTCTACCGTCCTTTAGCATGTCCAGAAGTCCGACTTTTTGTGCGATGGTTAGCATCTTCCTCTGCCTGTTGGGAGCTACTGCAGGAGCCTCTGACGGTGCAAAACGTTTCGTCGACATTGTTGTTTGTTGGGGAGAAAACTTACAAACATACAGTGCAGGACTTCAGAGTCACACTGCTAGCATCGAAGATTTATGTAAATTTGACAAGCTGAGCGCATTCTGTACTGGACAGGAGTTACGGCACGAGATTCATTGACAATGGTCTACAGCCAATCAGGACACAGAACACAATGTGTTGTAAAAAAAAACAAAAAAAACAAAGCATGCAAAATTGCACCAAAAAAAATCAGCGAAACAGCGAGCCTGCGAAAGGAGAACCGTGTTACAGCGAGGGACCCCTGCATATAAAAGATTTCTGGACTCCAACTACAAATTTTTTTAAGCCAGAAGTGACCACAGGGCGATCGTGGCTCAAGAGTTGGCAGTTCGTCTTCTAATCGGAAGGTTGCCGGTTCGAGCCCCGGCTCCGACAGTCTCGGTCGTTGTGTCCTTGGGCAAGATACTTTACTTGTTGCCTACTGGTGGTGGACAGAGGGCCCGGTGGCGCCAGCCTCGCCTCTGTTAGTGCGCCTCAGGGCGGCTCCATCACCAGTGTGTGAATGGGTGGGTGACTGAATGTGTAAAGTGCTTTGGGGTCCTTAGGGACTAAGTAAAAGCGCTATGCAAATACAGGCCATTTACCATTTCTGGATGAGAGCGTGCAATTCTAACGATCAGTTAATGCCACGTCAGTCTAAGCCGACTGACTCTTTTTGGAGACGGCCTCAAGTGGCCCCAAGAGGAACTGTAGTTTCTGGTACTTCTACGCTGGTTCAGCTTATCAACCCCACACCTTACTGCTAGTTCTGTAATACCTGTAATAATAATAACTGTAGCATGAAAGAGGAAAGGAGCAATATGCCTGTTCAATAAGTGAAAACATAATTGACCTGTGTCCTTTACCCACTGAAAAAAACCTGATGGTCAAGTTGGCTGATTTTGATTATTGTTACTGTCTGTCTAACGTTAAATTGTGAAGATATGAATGACAAACACGATTGTGTGCAAAGGTTTGTGTATGGACCCAGATAGAAGACACATGGGAGCCTAATCTGGACTTCTTTTGGCACAGCACTAGCAAATGCTGTATCCAGGCCAGGCACAGGCCAAAAGCCATGAGCCAGGCTTTACGTGGGTTATGTAAAAGTGTTATGTGGGCCAGATGTAGGCCAGATGTAGAACTGACCGATGTAAGGAGCACCTATATCCATACTGTAGGACCTTGGGCTCATCAAGAGTCATTAAACTCCATTTTTGGGCCTTTGTAGTTCCTCCTTTAGGGTAGGTGCGCTTCAGCACAATAAGAACCTTTTGTTTATGTAAGTAATTGTACAAATGTGCGTATCTGTTTGTCTAGACTGTAGTTTGTAAGTTTATACCTGTTACTGTTTCCAGGGCAGGCAGGGCGGGGTGGAGATCTACCCCTGGGAGGATGCTGATTACAGCATCTACAAAGTCATCGACCGTTTTGGCTTCATGCAGTAAGTTCAAAGTAAAGTCATGCCCTAGGTACCACTCTGCCCTTTTTTGTAGCATCTCATCATTTGTTTCTCTTCATTCTTCCAGTGAAGATGAGCTGCCGGCACCAACTGCACATGAAGAGAAGGTAAAGAGGCAAATGCCACATTTCTTTCAGGGCAAATGCATACAGTAGGTTGTTTTTGTTCACCAGCTGCTTTTACTTTCGTAGCTGAAGCAGCAGGAGATCGAGAGAGCAGAGAAATGGCTGAAGATGGTGAAGAAGTGGGATAAATACAAGAGCAGTGACAGGGTGAGTAACAGTTCACACGCGGAGCACATGGAAAATTCAGAACAGATTTATAATGACTTCATTGCTGGAGACTTTAGAAAATTGCTGACAAACATGTAAAATTGCAGCTGGTTTCTCTGATGTCAGCGAGTCTTGTAACACAGATTGAATCAAAGAACGTGTTAATGTTGAGTCCAGAACATATTCAGCTCAAATGTACTCCCTCATTATGAATAATTCTGAATCAAAGCTTTCACCAGAATATACGTCACACTAGGAGAGGAAAAAGCCCACAATTTTCTCTCCATCCCTGTCCATCTTGCTAATGATGTCCTCATACAAGCTTCTGGCAAGTGTCCTCATAAGTCTCACGAGCAGTCATAACAATAACAATTTTGCGGAAAAAATGATGAATGCAGATTCCTTATATGCTAATTTCATTCTCCCATTATACAACACCAAAGGTTGGGTTCTGACACTCTTCAGTTCTGAGTTTGTTTCTTTGGTTTCGCACCAACACTCAATGTGCGTCTTTGTACGGGATGTGTAAGGGTGGAAAATTAGCTAGACTGGTTCCGACCCTCTGGAAAAATACCTACATTAGTGAGAGAGTCGCTGCTATGCTTATTGATCATTGTTACTGTGGCTGGAAAATCAAAGACTCAACCAGAGCAGCTGAGTTTAAGGGTGAGTATACATCCACCGTTAGCTTGGTCTCCACTAGCGTCAGTAAATCATTCATAAATGGTAAATCTCTGTGTTATTGTTGTCTTTACCATAAAATATAAAGGACCTTGCAGTAACTGTTGTTGGTATTTGGTGCTATATAAATAAAAATGAACTGAATTCAATTCAATTTAATCCATCATTGAGCATTTCTGCCATTTGTCTTTGTTAAAAACATGAAACATTATCGTGCTGGAAACATGAACTTGATCTCTTTGTTAGCCTAACGCGCTCTTTTAAAGTCGTCATTGAGCTCGTTCTAGTTGGAAGTTGTAACTGTAAACACCGGTCCTTTTCCAAATGACTGAATAAATATTACAACATGTACAGTTCCACCTGACTAAAGCTGGTGACAGTAGTCTCTGTTCTGCTCTGCAGCTTTGGTGAACTTTGTGTAGTGGCAGCAGATCTCTGGCTGCTGTGGATTCTGGTTCAAAGAGCCACCAGTTTACAGCAGGTCCCTAAAGCAGAACAAGCACTTCTGTCACCAGCTGAAGTCTACAGACTCAACAAAACTCTGTGGTCTACACCAGCACAACACCAAGCTGAACAGTTTGCTCAGAGGCAGCACATTAGTGTATAAGGACCAGAGTTAGTTGGTTAGCAGGGACTGAACTGTCAAAATCAGAGCTAGGAGACTGCAAGAGGAAATATCATGTTGCTGTCTTGGAAAGATGGAAAAAAATTAATAAATCATTCAAAAATATAGTTGTGCAGCCTCCCTAAGTCCATGTGGGAAAACCTGTGAGGGTACTATTTGTTCCTCTCTGTCCTTGTCTCTGGCCCACGTCGTATGTTAAGGGTCTGCAAAAAAAACAAAAAAACAAGAGTAATCAAAAAATTTTAAAAATCTGTAGCTTTGTTGTAATTGTAGGTGGAATTTTAAATCAGATCTCTGTAGTCAGCACTTCAATAATCCCAGTTCTCATGTGGCTCCTCTGCAACCCCTCATCTGACTGAATAGTCTAAACTGGCCATGAATGTGAGGTTTGAAGTGTAAAGTGCTTTATGAATGTGTGGCTAAATGTGACTTGAGAGGTCAGTAAGCCGAGAAAAGCGCAAGTACATCAAATACATACACAGCAATGAGAGCAAGCAAGGCGGACGTCATGAACTGTGTGTGGCAGGCAGGACTGGACCCGAACGCAGACTCACAGACAGGACTTTAACACAAAAACACAGCTTTATTGCTGGAACGCGTCAATACAGAACTAAACTGGGAAACCTAAAAACTAAACTATGAACAGAACACACAGCCAGGTATCAGGGAGATCACCACAACACTTCACTGTTTTGAAACTTCGATCTCAGTCTGGCACAAATGCTTCGAATGTTTCATGGAGCCTGCTTTGCCCATCACTAGCCTTTCATTGTAAGGGCTTAAATACACACAAGAGTGGAAACACAGCTGGGGACAGACACAGGTGAACTGAGTCAGACTAACCAGACAGACAGGAAATAATACCAAATACAAGTCACAATGAAACATGACTGTCAAAATAACACAGGAAGTGGCACAGCAAAGCAACATCCAACACTCAGATGAAGGCTTAACAAAGAACATGAGGGGAATGGTAAATAGAGCCAAAAATGACTAAACTCACAGTTTAACCAATGAGCTCTATTATAAAGATAATGCTAAACTCAAAATACTGTCTAAAGGAAATACAAACTCATCTAAGGATAAAGCATTACCAGGAACCAAGAGCTCAAAATACTCTAGAGGTAAAATAAAAAAGTAAACAATAACTGCAAGCAGCTATAAATCCATCCACAGCTGATGAATACAAAGGAAAACACAGAGGAAACAAAACAAAACAATAAACAGACTCAAACTCAAGCTGAATACAAATAAGCATTAAGTCCAAAAAAACAAAGCACTTGGCCCAAGACCCAAGAACATGAGGGGGGGGGGGGGTTCCTTGTTGATGAGTGGAGGTACTTGTGTGTGCAGTTATTTTGAGAAGATGCAAAGCCAACCAATCCCGGTGTACTGTACGACAGAGACATACAAACCTGCCTCGACTGCTCACAGAAAGTGTTTTCAATGCAAAAAACTTTTGCTTTTACTGTGAACGGGGTCGTAGGCGATCAGTAGGTGGTTTAACTTTCCGATGATTCAGTCTTTGCAGCTTCTGTTCTCTAAACTTTGTGGCGTTTTATTCACTCAGTGTTTATCATTCCCTCTGCTCTGCGCTGTCAGATGGTAAAACGGGTATACAAGGGCATTCCCCTGCAGCTCAGAGGCCGGGCCTGGGCACTGATGCTGGACGTGGACAGGACCAAGAAGGAGAACGAGGGCAAATATGAGGTATTTATTCACGTCTGAAATGAGTCTCTTTGAAAATCTGTTGGACATATAAATACGTTTTTTTTAAAAGCTGAGAGAAAAACATTGTTATAACTGTTATAAACTGTAGCTATGTTGGAAATGTTAGAAGTCTAATGTCATAAAGTAAAAGTATAAAAGTAGCATGTTTAAAAAAAGTTCAACATCAACAAGTTACAACAAAAGTGCAATAAAGTCATTTCCTTCATTTGTAAAACACGTTTTTGTATCTCTACTGAATGACATATTTTTCTTTCAGCACATGTACCTCCACATGTCCTTGTTGACTTTCGTCTGTTTTTCACTCAGAAAATGAAGGAGCAGGCCAGACTGTGCTCATCGGAGATCAAACAGATTGACTTGGACATCAACAGGACGTTTCGAAACCATATCATGTTCATGGATCGCTTTGGAGTCAAGTAAGTTTCACTGTTGAGTCAGATTTTGCAGCTGAAATGGATTTCAGACGGGTAAGCGGCTCGGACTTTCTGTTCTCAAAGGATATTTATAACCTCCAAGCTCAGTGGTAAGATCCAAAGTTACAGAGACATATTTTCAAAGTACTGAGCAAATGATGTAACTTGTGCATAAAAGAGGAATACAGTGTGAAAGCATACAGTTATCATATGCTTTCCGCAAAGTGTTAAGATTGTTAGGTTGCAGTGCTAATTACAGGACAACATTTAACAAACAACTGTATGAATTGTATGAATGGGTGTGATTGGGTGAATAAGGTATGTTGTATGAAGCACTCTATAAGAGCCAGCTCAGTTACCATTTACACTAGTGCGACAGCAATCATAATATTCCCCTCTGTTTGTCGAGAACTACCAGATACACACATTTTTAGGCCTTTAAAGGTTCCTTAAGTCTTGTAGCTTCAGAATTAGTTAATAGAAAAAGAGTAAACAAAGCTGAGTGAGATGAATATACCAGCTCAAGTTAAAGGAACAAAAAGAAAACAGAAAAGAAGGTTGAATAAAAATGTTCCCTTCCTAGTACACACAAAAGCAAACTGGTAGACTGGCTGCAAATGGGAAAAACCACAGATCTCGAAAGAACGAGATTGCCGATACAAGCAGCAGAAATGTGGCTGACCTCTCCCTTTTAGATACTATGAGAAGTTCAGCCATCCGGGAGGGGCTCAGAGTAGAGCCGCTGCTCCTCCACATCGAAAGGAGCCAGTTGAGGTGGTTCGGGCATATGACAAGGATGCCTCCTGGGCGCCTCCTGGGTGAGGTCGACTGGGCATGTCCCACCGGGAGGAGGCCCCGGGACACGCTGGAGAGATTATATCTCTCGGCTGGCCTGGGAATGCCCTGGGGTTCCCCCGGACAAGCTGGAGGAGGTGGCTAGGGAGAGGGAGGTCTGGGCTGCTCTGTTTACTCTGCTGTCGTCGCGACCCGGCCCGGGATAAGCAGAAGAAGATGGATGGATGGATGGATGGATGGATGGATGGATGGATGGATGCTGGATATTTTAGATATAAATCTAAATATGTTCATGGGTTTTCTTACTTCTGGAAGGAACCAGAGTTTGTGGTTTCACCCAAGTGTAGGCTGGATGCAGAGCAGGCTGAAATGAGTAGTGCTGAGCACTGAAATCCCTGCATCCAGGTTACAGTCAGAGGTAAAACCTGAGACCAGACGAATTAAGGACACTGATGCACATGGCTTGGATGTCCACATACTTTGGGTCATGTAGTGTGTGTTACGTATCATTTTCCAGGTTGTAACTGTTACCACATTCAAACAGTTTAAAAAAGTGCGAGAAGAAAAAGATCAGTGTCTGTGGCAGAGAGACCTCAGGGTGAACTTGGACTGAGTGTGAGAGAGAGGTGGGCAGGCTGAGCTGTGGATGGCGTGGGTTTGTGTGGAACCTGATCCTGTAACAGAGTGATGTCACTGTCAGTGTAATGGTCCACAGGCCTGTTCAGAAGCAGCAGTGGAAAGTGTGGGGCAGGAGAACATTTCAGTATCTAACAGATGTTCAGGATACAAAAATGATTTTTAAAGAGCAGAGACGGGGCTGCAGTCTCTCTCTGTGTTACTGTTACTTTTTCCTTTCCTCTCAGTTCTGGTTTGTAACTCTGTGTCCACTGTTTGCTGTGGGGTTTACTTACAGCTTCACATACAGTGTCAGGATTCCTGACACTCATTTTTTCATTTCCTCTCCTTCTCACTCCCTTCCTTGTTTCCTTTTGTTGTTTCTTCTCCTCTCCTCTCCTTTCCTTCCCGTTTCTTTGATTTACAGGCAGCAGGCTCTCTTTCATGTCCTCTCTGCATATTCAGTCTACAACACAGTAAGTAGCTGTTTTCTCTAGATTACGTGAAACATTAAAATACCAGCAACTCAAGTGAACTGATAAAAATCTGCAGTCACGTCTAAATTTTCTTTTCCTGGGCAGAGACTTAATTTTCCACTGTGGTTTATTGTGCACCCCTCACAGTACTGCATGCATTTTACATGATATTCATTCAGTGCTTTCAAAGTGGACAGTTACAGTCAGCTGATACAGCGCTGATGGTTGTCTTACTGAGCTGCTTTTATTATTTGCAGAAACAGGATTTTTACTAGACGTGCCACTAAAAAATTGCTGAAACTGCAGCACTCATAGAATAGTGTTGCAATGTACTATGTCAAATAAAGTTGCCTATATTTGCAATATACTATTAAGACAGTATCACCATTGCTTCTCCTGTACATATGAGTAAAATCATGTAGCAGTGTGTCTGCAGTGTGCTAGCTGCAGCTGGGGTCCTTCTCTCATGTTCTCCTGTGTGGGTCCTCGCCCACAGCCAGAGTTTTAGGAGTGCATACAAGTTTGCATGGCTGTCTGTCTTTCATTGTTGATCCTGCAATGGCCTTTTCCCAGGGTGCACCCTGCCTCTCACCTTGCGCTTGCTAAGATAGACTCCGCCCCCTCAGTGACAAAAGCTCTGTGCTTTTGTTTTTTGCTTTGCATGATAAACATTTCAAAATAGGAATGACTCATTAATTGAAAATTTGCCAATGTTTAATAGATTCTGGGTTTTTTTAATTAGTTTTGATCGTGGCCCATCTGCTTTATTCCCTCTGACTTTTTAAGGCAATATAGAATATACAAATACAACAATAATACTACTGCTGTTAATAAACATAATATCCGTGGGGGAGAACGGTCCACCAGGAAAGAGTGGAATGATGAGTCTAAAAAAAGAAGTTGGTTGCTGGATGTTACTGTGGATTACCCACACTGTGTGATGGCACATCCCACAGGATGATGACAAAAAGTTAATAACTGTTTAATAGTCTCGTGTTAACTATGTAACCTAGTGTCAGTTACAGTTACCACAACAGCGGAAAGCCCATTATTGGGTTTTTTTGCCCGTTTCCTGCAGGAGGTGAGCTACTGCCAGGGCATGAGTCAGATTGCCGCCCTGCTGCTCATGTACATGAATGAGGAAGACGCCTTCTGGGCCCTGTCACAGCTGCTCACCAACCAGAAACACGCCATGCATGGTGAGACATCCCAGAGGATTCATTCATTCATCTGAACATTAACAGCAAACATGTTCTCTGCATGTCTGTGAGATACAATGAAGCTAAATGCTGAAATCATTTTCCTGCAGCTTCACCAACCGTGCAGATGACAGTCTTTGGCTCTGCGGGTGGTGGAGCTGATTACAAACTGTACTGGTTGTCAGATTTGGTTTGGACTGATATGATGTTAAATTAAAAAGTTCTCACTTCCCTCCCGCCCTGTTAAGGCTTTTTTGTACCAGGCTTTCCAAAACTTCAGAGATTCCAGACACATCATGATCAGATTATTTCCAAGCTCATTCCCAAGCTGAAGAAGCATCTGGTGAGATCAGTTTTTTCTGTTTTTAAAAAACTTGGAGTAACGCTCTAGCAAGCAGGATACATGCTAATTCTGTCTCGTGTTCTCTATTTCAAGGACAAAGAGCAGATGTCTGCAGGCATTTACAGCACCAAGTGGTTCCTGCAGTGTTTCATTGACAGGGTGAGTCATTATCTTGGGGTAAAGAAGTAAGATTATATTTTTCTGCCTGTTAAATGTTGAATAAAAGGTCATCTGATTATTTTCTCACCATGTGAAGAGGTTCCTTTTCCCTCTTCTTGTTTTATGTTGTGTCATTTCCATATATCTTCTCTATTTTGCTTGGGACGTTTTAAAGCAGTTCAGTTCAATTTTGCTATAGTGCCAGGTCACAACAACAGGCAACACACAGTTCTTAATATTAAAAGGTGGAACCCTACATCAGAGCCTGAAACATACTAAACTAAACCGAATAAAAATCTGAAAACCCCCTACGAGCTTGCACCTGCAACAGTGGAGAAAAAGAACTCCCTCTCAACAGGAAGCTATCACCAACAGACCCGGGCTCTGGCAGCGCCTGCTGTGATTGGTTGGGGTGTGAGGAGAAAGAAATGAAAGAATACAGAGAAGAAGAAGTGTTCAGCAGCCTGAGCGTGTGGCAGCATAAAGAGTCACCTGATCCAGCCGTAACTATAAGCTTTATCAGAGAGGAACGTTTTAATCCTGATCTTCAAAGAAAAGATGCTTTATGTCTCCTAAACAGAGCTGGTTCTGGAGGAACCTGGTATCTCAATGCTCTGAATAATAATTATTCATTAATTAGCCAGATTACACATATGCTGCTCATTAAAATGTGAATTTAATTTATGAATTTAGCCAATTTAATTTAACAGGCCATTTAGCATTAGCAGATGCTAATCTCTGTAACATAAAAACACTGAATCGCCTTTCACACACAGTTATACTGTACATGATTTCAGCAGACCCTCTGATATATGAGCTCGGGTACATCCCATTAGGAGAGAGCATTAAGACCTGTCAACCTAAACTGTTATTAGCCTTCTACTTGCATGCCCACAATCCTGTGGTAGTGGTCTGGCAGGGTTTGGCTGTTGTCAGCACTTCTCCATCCCGCTGAGTTGCCGGGCTCAGAGGGGCCTCTGAGGTCTGAGAAGGAACTAAACAAACTTCCTGACTCCAGTCAGCAGGAGAACAGCACATACGCGAACCCACTAGCACAAACAAATCCAGCTAAGCTGCAGTGATTCTCTAACTTTTTGTGTTTGTGATCCGGCAGACACCGTTCACCCTAACGCTCCGCCTGTGGGACATTTTCATCCTGGAGGGAGAGCGGCTCCTCACCGCCATGTCTTACACTATCCTCAAGATACACAAGAGTAAGGAGATGATGAATGGGTCGCCACGAAACGATAAATCACTCTCTGCTCAGCTTCCCCACTGAGCCTTCTACACAACAACCACATTATGTTAACTTTAGCCTCTTATTAACCTCCTGAAATTGAGTGATTTTGAAGTTTTCCAGCTTTTGTTTGCTTTCCTAAAGTCTGCCAAAGTGAAACTTGGCAAGGCCACACTTTGCAATTTAAGTGCTACTGACTGGTGTCTGGTCTCAAGACATCTGTATGATTTTTGCATAAATGTCTGTATACTTGTGTGATTCAGGGTTTCTCTGTTCGCGTGGATGTCTACAAGTGTACAGATGTTTACAGTCGTTTAAATCATTTGTAGCAAAGTTGAAACGTTACTATTGCAGAAAATAGAAGATGTTTGTTTGTCATCAGTCTGATGATACTATTTAACATTAATATGCTTATTACAAAATCATATGTGAGATTACACAACTCACTTTACACAAACTGAGTTGTGTAACTCAGTTTGTGTCAGTTTTATTGTCAGTTTTTTAAAATAGGGGTTAAATATCATCTGAATACAGCCCTAGTACAAGCCAGATCAGACATGACTGCACACCGGAGGTTGTTTCTGTGAGTTTAACATCTTGTTTGTGAACAGAGCGCCTCTTGAAGATGTCTCTGGAGGAGCTGAGAGAGTTCCTGCAGGAGCGCATCGCTCAGACTTTTTTCTACAGCGACGACGTGATCGTCGAGCAGCTTCAGGCCTCCATGGCTGAGCTGCGAAAGATGAAGCTGGATCTCCCGCCTCCAGGTACGCGGCTGTCCTTTTAGGAGTCTCCAGTACTCCAGTACATTATTCGGTGTGAATAAATTGCACTTAAGGAAAATAAACAGTTCTTATTGGCTCGTTTTTAGGGAAGCCTGAGGAGCTGCCTCGTAAGCCGCTGGGCCAAGAGCTACCCGTGCTGCTGAGTCCAGTGCGGCCCTCTGAAGGGAAGCCAACCTCAGCTAGCGGCTTCCCCAAAGCCGGCCTGTGCCTCCGCATCATCTCCCACCAGCCAGACTCCATATCCCCAGACCAGAGCCCCTCCAAGGACCTTGTGAATCTTGAAGGTGTGGACAAAGAGGAGACTCCTTTGCCTTCCCCAGATCCCGTCATCATCCACAGCCAAGCCCCAGTCACCCCTGACAGCTCCCCACTAGCAGGGCCGCCGCCTTACCAACCCCCATGGAGTCAAACTGTGGATGCAGCAGATCAGCCGTCACCACGGTCAGACCCGGAGAGGGTTGGAATGGAAGCTGACACAGATGTCCCGGCAGGACCTCCCTCACCTTCAGAAATAACCAGCGCCCCGCACTCGGCCTCTACGGATGACCTCACTGCAGACGCGCGTTCGTCCGTCACCGATCAGTTCTCCTGCAAAGTCCCGCGGACTCTTTCGGCGCCCGTGTCTCAGGTAGCCTCGCCGGCTTTGGGCATGGCCCAGTCTGAGAGTCTGCCTGCAGCAGAGCGGCTGCAGCTGCCAGAGCAGGCCTCAGCTCTGAGCACAAACGGGGACGTGAACCCGGACTCGAGTGCAGAATCAGAGGACACATCGGCTGCCGAT
Organism: Oreochromis niloticus; assembly: GCF_001858045.2. Classification (NCBI taxonomy): domain Eukaryota; kingdom Metazoa; phylum Chordata; class Actinopteri; order Cichliformes; family Cichlidae; genus Oreochromis; species Oreochromis niloticus. The sequence continues at coordinate 2,570,497 of NC_031965.2, forward strand.
ATTTCATGAGAAGAGCAAAAAAGTGTCGAATGCTAATTTATTTATGAGGCTTTTACATGTAAAAAGGTCAAGTCTGTGATTAATGTTCTGGTGTGATTTATTAGTCAGATTTACAGTGTTAAGCAACAGTTGCTTCAAAATGTGCTTTCAGTTTTGGGACCAGTATTTATAAAAGTTTTGTATTTGTCAATTTTCAAACTGACTTTCTAAAGACTTTTGTAGTGGCTACAAGAAGCTGTTTCCACCTTCGGTCTTTTCAACCCTTTTTCATGTTAGGTCACATTTTAACTAGTAGATTTTTGCCCTTCATATGGCTGAAAGTTCCAGATGTAGGTTACAAAGACAATATGTCGACATAGTAAAAGGCAGCTTGTTTGGTCCTAAAGCAGTGAACAGGACGATATATGTGCCGTTCTGTTAGATCCAGTATGACAGTATCCAGTTGTGGGATTGGCAGAAGTAAAGGACATGCTAGCTAGCTGTAATTCTGGCTTTTAAATTTCTTAATTAGAAGATGTCTGTCTTAATACAACCCTCACATGCTTTGCTAAATATTTATAAGGTTTAAAAGTCTTAGGCCTGTAACTGATAAGAAATAATCAGAGAGATTATTATATAATTCTGAGAGAATCAGCTGAGAACGTTTGTCAGATTCAATTGATTTTCAGTTCAGTTCTTTTCTCCAGTGCCCACAAACCCCCCCCCCCCCCCCCCCCCAATCTTTCCCCTTTAACCGAACATTTTAAAAAAACCACCTGAGTACCAGCTAAAATCCCCGATCTGTGGAAAACACGTCACTTCATTGTTCACCTTTGGGCACAAAGCATTTTTGCCCAGAATCATACTGACTGAATAAAACTGCCGTCACCTGCTTTAATCAAGACATCGTATTCTAGGTCTGAATTGGCGGGAAAGTCATTTCCAAGGACTCCAAGTCTGAAGCATCATCCTTTACAACAGACGAAACATTTTTGTAGTTTTTTAACTTTTTGTCTGCTCAGTTTAGGCCTTTGTAAAGTGTTTGCTAGGAGAGTTACAGGTTTATTTTTTGTAATAACGTCTCGATGCCTTATTTGGATTGGCTTCAGTTCTGTGTTGGACCTCATTGAACCTAACCTGACTCTACATCAGGAAACAGAAGCAGCTTCCTGGTGCTGTACTGATCGTGCAAATCTCTGACGTGGTGAGCAGGCTCACTGTTGCGATTATACGTACTGAAACCTATTGAGCTCATTTCAAAGAAGTGCTTTTTTTCTAGCTCTGTAATTTATTGTTTGTATCATCTTAGAAAAGGCATCTTGTGTGTTTCCTCCTTGAACAGTGAAAATATGCAGTGTTTTTCCATCTGGCTTAAAGGGAAACGAATGTGTATGTATCAGATGATTTGAACATGTGTTTAATATTGTACAGTGCTGTAGAACCAGTAGGTAGACACAGCTGGGACTAGTTTGTTCATCTGAAGGTAGAAAAACTTCTTCTGTTCTTAGAAATAATGAAATGCTGACATCTTGTGGTTAGTTTAGATTAAGAGTGTCTCTCGACTTATAGACGAGCCAGGAAGAAGAGAAATGTTCTAGAAAGGTCTTCATTTTTTCAAATAAATCTATTCATATTTTACAATTTAATGCCATTGTTTTGAATTATGTAAATATGTTTTATGGTATTTGACTATATTTACATCCTAAAACTCTAAATCCTCCAGGGTTGGAGAAATGATGTGCCAAAGTCCGACCAATTAGCTGATTGAAATCTTGGAGGTGAAACAATAAACTTTAATTTTGATTTTCTTTGTCTTTCTTGACTCTTGCAAAGTAAAAACGTGTGGGGGAAATAGCAGATTGTGGGTTGGTGGTCTAAGATGTTTTTAGACTGAAAGGGACAGAACGAGGCAACGATATGAGCGATGTGGTAGTGCTAGGTAAAGATCAGCAGGAGAATTAAAACATGTATTATTAAACCTAAAAAAAACTTTGAAATTTAACTAAAATTTCTAAAAATATTAGATATTAGAAAAATACAATTTGCCTCACCTGTTTAAAACTATTTCAAAAGAGATTCTTTGCCTGGGCGTTACCCCCGGTAACACGGTAGGCAACTTTGTATCAGTCTGTCGAGTCATACTAACAGTTAACACACAATAAATACATACAGCAAACAAATAAATGTTAATATTGGACACTAACACTGGGTTGTTGTTTTTTTTGTCTTTGTCTGCGGGGATTTTTACAGTCAGGCAAGCAGAGACAATGAAGTGTTAAATGATAAATGGTTATAAATGGTTTTTATACATAGTGCTTTTCTACTGTACCTGAGCACTCAAAGCCTCTTTAAAGGAAGAAAGAGAAACCTTTATTAGCCCCACACGTGGGACATTTTTGGTCACGGCAGGAAGTACAACAGCAGTAAAAAAATTAAGAGAAAAAAGAGAAAAACAATAGAATAGAATAAGATAAACAGAATAACATACTACACAAAACGGAAAGAACACCATATACAATAGAATAAGCACAAACAGAATAAAATACTTTGTTACATTGGGAAAATTGGACTTGGTGCCATTGCAAAACAAGGAGACAAGGAGGGCGAGAGTTACAGTTGTGTATGGGATGGTTGTGTGTGTCTGTCTGCACGTGTGTGGTCCTCTGCAGAGACCATGTTGTGGAGTCTGACAGCAGTAGGAAGGAAGACCTGCAGAGTCTCTCCGTCCCACATCGTGGGTGCCGCAGCCTGCCACTGAAGGAGCTGCTCAGTGCTGTCAGAGTCTCCTGCATGGGGTGGGAGATGCTGACCAACAGCGATGACAGCTTAGCCGCCATTCTCCTGTCACTCACCACCTCCACTGGGTCCAGAGAGTGTCCTAGAACAGAGCTGACCCTCCAGCCTGTTCAGTCTCTTCCTGTCCCCAGAAGAGACGCTGCCGCCCCAGCAGACCACACCGTAAAAGATGGCTGAGGCCACGACAGAGTCATAGAAGGTCTGCAGGAGCAACAGGAACAACATGCCTCATTCACCTATTCATACTAACTCTTTTTTCTTGCGTCATATCTAACATTCACACTCTGATGGCGCATCAGAGACCAACTTGGTGTTATTGCCAGGATATTTGGCATGAAGACTGGAGCGGCCAGAGATTAAACCACTAAATGTCTGATTGGTGGATGACCCGCTCTACCTCCTGAGTAACAGTCATCCCATGTGAGGTAAAGTGAAGGTTACTATGACTTTTTATGGCCTCTGACAGTGGGCTTATTTTTGTGTGTGTCCTCTTGGACCTCAGAACAACATTTAATGCTGCTGAACAAAATATTTAACTCAGACAGCATCCCATGTTTTCTTACAAAACTCTTCTATCGACTTATTCTATGAAGGCAAATTACTCTGGGGCAAATCTGTGTACCTTGGTTATTGTTTGAAAGAAGGAGGGAAGCAAGGCTCTGACGTCTCACTGGCTTACTGGCTGAGAGCTATGATGTGGGCCTGGACTGGATAATTATTTTAAATTAAAAAAAACATTAATGAATCGAGATGCCACAAAATATATTAAAGGAATTGAGTTCTGGAGAAAGACACAATTCAGTTCAATTTTATTTTATTTATACAGCACCAAATCACAACAACAGTCGCCTCAAGGTGCTTGACACCCTCTCTGCTTCTAAGATTAGGCTTCAAACTTTCCTTTTTGCTAAAGCATATCAGGCACACTGCCTAGGCTGCTGGGGCCTTCCCATGATGCACTGGGCATTTCTTTTTCATTCACCTCTTTTGACTCTCCATGTGTTTTTACACTTCAATCATTATTCATTCATTTAAATCTATGGTTCTCTCCCATGTGTCTTTTTTCCAGCCAGTCGTGGCAGATGGCTGGTCCTCCCTGAGCCTGTTTTTTGCAGTTAAAAGGGAATTTTTCTCTTACTGTTGCCAAGTGCTTGCTTATAGGGTGGTGTTTGATTGCACCATAAGTTACAGTGGTGGTGTACCCCAGTGAGCCACGTTCGTTGTATAGGGTTAACCCTGAATTTACCTGAATAAGATGAAATCTTGCATCATAGCAGAGGCCTCAGGTTCCTTAGCTTTAAATAAGGTTTTTGTTTGTCTCAGAGGACAAATTTTAATTTGTGTTGTTCGTGCTGGCTTTTAACAAAATATGTCTCATCTGGGCTTTTCCAACTTGGAAAGTAAAAACATCATACACCAGACTCTTTTTTTTATCAATGACTTTAACACACCCACAGACAATCACGCGTAGTTATAGCCACAGGGAGGTGCTGACGGGCAGGGTGGAAAGGATGTTGTGGCACGACTATTACCTTGAATTTGATTGGTCGCTTGTGCGTGAAACACTCCGTCCCTCTTTAAACTGTGGTCAGGTTTGGTACAGCCTCTCCTACAGCTGTGTGTTTCTGGCAGCTGGATGTAGGAGCCGCACTTCTTTAAAATTGGAATGGTAAACACTAGCTGGGTTCTTTATTGTGCGTAAAGAGCTCCACATCATGTCCAACAATGTGTTGATTAAAAGCCTAGAGGGCCTGTGCCTGGATTCGGGTTATATGACGGGGGAGAACTGCCCGTCACTCAGCCTGTCCTCCTCGGGCAGGTCGGGGCACTCGCAGCCACATATTAACACACCTCACCGGGGTCCCAGCTGGCAGCACGCCGGCTCCCTATACAGCAGAAACGGCAGCTGGGACACTGTGAGCACGCTGCCGGAGGACGTGACAGATATCCTAGCTAAATGCCCCTTTCTGCCCGAGCTGGAAGAGTATCCCTGGATCGAACAGGAGCTGCTGGAAGTTGTGCGTAAAGTTACCGGCTCGCGTGCGTCATACACGAGGGAAGCGGTCCACCGGCTCTCTGTCCTGCTCCGGAGAGCTTTGGTGCGCATCTCCCGGGAGGCTCAGCGTCTGAGTGAGCTGCACAGGCGGTGCACACGGCTGGAAGTGCAGAGCGCAGTGAGGCTGGTGTTGAGCTGGGGTCTCGCCGAGAAGTGCATCTCATCTGCTGTGAAGGCGGTGTCCCTGTACTGCATGAACTCCGGCAACACCGCGCGTCAGCGCGGCAAGTCCTCGCGCTGCGGGCTCACGCTCTCCGTGGGCCGTTTCTTTAGGTGGATGGTGGAAACGCGGGTGTCGGTTCGCGTGGACGAGTACGCTGCAGTGTGCCTGGCAGCCTGTGTCGAAACTTTGGCGGAGGAAGTGGCAGGACGTGGGCTGCAGGCGGCGAGGCGGACAGCGGAACAGGAGGGAGGGCAGATCGACGGGGTCATCTGCGGTCCGGTGACCACCGAGCTGCTGGATGGAGCTGTGAGCAACGATGCAGAGCTGTGGGGGCTGCTGCAGGTCTACGATCATCTCATATGTGGCAAAAATGCCAGTGGTGAGTTCAGTGACCTCATGACGAGATTTGGATCATCATTTTCGATAAAGTATAGATTTTTTTGAATGCTGATCTAAGTAAAAAGACAAAAAAGGATCAAAATGCAAATGTTATTAGTTTATCGTTTAAGTTTAAAGTAGGTTTTATATGTACATGTTTGTGTACAGGCTATTTTCTCTCCCCTGTCAAAAACCTTAGATTGAAAAATGACAACTATAGAAAATCCAAAAGAAGAAATAGCACGCTTTACAACAACCAGCGCATCCAAATTACATTCCAGCAGATCCACAAACGATACTTCAAAAACTTCAAAAAGGTTCTGACACCTTTTTTTTCCTGATACAGTGGATAAAATGTGTTCTCTGTGCTTCAAAATATTCCAACATTCAAATTTAATGTTCACGTTTATTCTAATTATGTTCATCTGGTTACAAATCAAGTAGAAAAAGATTTGTCCATTAGGACTTGTTTTGTTGTGGAGCTCTTACTTCCCTGTCAGTCACAGTGAAGCAGTGTTCTTTTGACCTCTGATGTTATAGGATCAAACACAATAACACTATGTCCAGCTGTAGCATGTTAGTCTGGGGCATAAAAGCTCTGCTCTGCTGAGATTTCACTTTCCAAGTTTTTGTCACGTTTATCTTATAATATGTGATATTTCTGCTTCTTTCTCTGTTACACTTTCACATCACAGCTTGTGAGAAAGAGGAAGAGGCCTGGATGAAAACCCACCAGCTTTTGTTATTTCAATCAGTCTCTTCTTCAGTACAGTGCCAGGACTTGCATACATGCATGCATGCATCTGTGACTGACGGTTGTGGGATACATCTTTACAGGCTGAACTCACTACAGAGGGGAAAAATCCTGACTTCCTACTCGGTCCTCTGTTGAACTGGGTAGTGTTACAGATTAGACGAGTTAATGATGGCATTAAATTGCTGAGAACTCTCCAGGGTCCAGATAATAAGAACCAGAAGCTTAAGAAGTCTACAAACACCACAGAGACAGCGATTAGAAAATCCTTCAGACAGGAAACAGGCATTTTGGATAGTAAGTAGGAAACACTGTCTGTTAGACGTCTAAGGCACATGCTCACTGAGGTCAGCTGTGTTCTTCTTAAACATATTGTCTTTGAATAGCTCCAAGTTATTTTGAGATAAGAATTTTTTTCTAATCACTGCATGGACAGCGGGCAACTGAGGAAGTGTTACAGAGCACAGTTTGCATCAATCTTATGTCACAAAATTGAAATGAGATTCTTTTTGCCCCGAGTTTGAAGGTCAGATTAATTCCTTGGGCTCTTTATTGTATTCATGAGCAGTCTTTGTGGCATGGCAGGCCTTGGTCCTGCTGTGGGAGGGTGCTGCTGATGGAGAGTGTTGTTGCCATCATTAGGTGTGCTTGATCGGCGGCAGCTTTTAAGTGGGAGGCACACATAAAGCAAGATCCACATGAATGCTAGGACTGAGGCCTGAAAGCTTCCTGTTTGAATTCGGGAGACAGACGGTTACGTTTTTACAGATTTGGATTAGAATTTTTTTTTTTTTTGATAAAGTTTATAGTTAGGGCTGGATCAGGTGACCCTGAATCCTCCCTTAGTTATGCTGAGGCTGGTGGGGGCTTCCCATGATGCACTCTCTCTTTTTTTTCTCTTCACTTACCTTTTTTTCACCCACTGTGTGTTTATACACCACCCTGCGTTTAATCATTAGTTATTGTTCATCTCTGGCTCTTCCTCCCATTATTCCCAGGCGGATGGTCACCCTTACCCGAGCCTGGTTCTGTCAGGTTTCTTCCTGTCAAAAGGGAGTTTTTCTTTCCCACCATCACCGGTCTTTACCTTCCATTACGTGCCTCAAGGTGACTGTTGTTATGATTTGGCACTATATGAATAACACTGAATTGAATCGTTTCCCTTATATGTTCAAACGTTTAGTGTGTTGAAGTTTGGACCCTAAAGCGGACACAGAAACAGGCAGATTGCAGGCACTAAGTGAGTCGTTTGTTCTGGCTGATGAAATTCCATAAGTAAAAACCAAACTGAGATACAGGGAACCACATAAAACTAGGACTGGGGGGGGGATTCGATACAGCAGAGTATTGCCATATTTTGCATGGCGATATTGTATAGACACCAAGACAGGGACACCAAATATTAATATTTTATTAAATACTTGAGAATACTGTGAAGAGGGGGCTGCAAATGTGAGAGTTTGTGATTTTTGACCTTTTATCACAGTTAATTGCTGTATTATTAGGAACAGATTGCATGTAATTGCAAACTTGACACCATAGAAGACCGACTCTGTCTCATGGCAACATTTATAGCAGATTTTAGCTGACAGCTTGGTGTGCTTTACAATCGGATTTTCACATAAAAATCAACTGAAGTGAGATAATTTTAACTTAACAGACAAAATAATTAGCTGTTAAAAAAAGTGATAAATTACAACAGATATTATTGTACCACTCAGCAATTTGCAAAAATGTTAGCATTCACAATAACGTTGTTCCTGTACAAGCAGCAGTAACACAGTGAGACAACAAAACAACACTCACAAGCAGACTGAGGATTTAAATAGACACATGAGTATATCGGGAGAGAGAACACAGCCGGGGAAAACGGGTCATCAGCATCAAGATACAGAGCTAACAGGCAAAGGACTGCCAGAATAAAACAGGAAGAAACCAAATCACCGGAACATTAACCACAGAGATGGAGACTTAACAACAAGGAACACAGGGGAGGCAGGAATAAACCCAAAGCAAGGAATAAAATGTGAATTTTATTACTGAATATTACTGAATAACCAGTAACCATGAACAGAAACCAGGTAGAGAGCAACGCACACATGACACAGAAAACCAGAACCATGAGATAACTAATGATTCAATAGAAACAAGGAACAACTCAAACTGTGATAAACTTAGAACTAAAACTGGGTCCAGTTTGAAAACTGGATTCTATTGCGAAAGTCTGCACATCCATCATGTGGGGCGATTGTGGCTCAAGAGTTGGGCGTTCGCCTTGTACTCGGAAGGTTGCCTGTTCGAGCCCCGGCTTGGACAGTCTCGGTCGTTGTGTCCTTGGGCAAGACGCTTCACCCATTGCCGCCTGGTGGTGGTCAGAGGGGCCGGTGGTGCCAGTGTCCGGCAGCCTCGCCTCTGTCAGTGCGCCCCAGGGCAGCTGTGGCTACAATGTAGCTTGCCATCACCAGTGTGTGGATGACTGGTTACGTAAAGCGCTTTGGGGTCCTTAGGGACTAGTAAAGTGCTATACAAATACAGGCCATTTACCATCCATCAGGCCGCACGCGGCATCTTAATCATCCAGGAAACGATCATGTAAACTGGCACGAGTCATAACAGAAACATGGTAAACACAGCCCCACATTTCACTGCCTGCAACATGCTGGGATACTACAGGCCCCAACCCTCCCATGAGGATGAACGGGGAAAGTAAATGAGTGAGTGCTGTTGGCCTCTGACCCACACCCACACACTCATTCATGTGAGGTTCACCACGAGGTTCACGGCTCCCAGTGTTGGACTAAACAAACAGCCAGGTCAGGCAGGAGACACACACACATGCACGCACAACTGCATCTTTCTTTAATAGGAACAGTTGGTCCAAACAGCTAAAGTGTTCTTCCTGATCTGGCAAGAAAAGCAGTGAAACCTGAGCAAATATTTCCACTTTGTTTGCAGACAGCTTGCTGATAGCGTCCACAGACACAGCTCGTAATAAATACAACAGAAAGCAGATTTAGGCTAACACTGCACTGCACATGGTTGTCAGATCAGCACAGAGCAATCTCCTTACATGAGGCTTTTTTTGTCTTCCTTTGTGACATCTGTAGTTTTCATGTGATTGTGTGTAAGTTAAACAAACCCTCTACATTTTTAAAGACATGTTATGATGAATCCGTGAGCTGTTTTTACTCCTGAGCAACCTTCAGTAAGTCTCCTCTTTCCTCCAGATTTATTTGAATAACTCTAACATCCTTCAACACGATGCACTGATGAGGCTGATTTCTGAGTCATGAACAGGATGACAGAGAACAGAAAAAGAGGCACAGATGAATTACTCTGCAGCAAATACAGTGGTTATAGTTGTTCTGCTGCAAACTGGTAATGGCTCAGAGAGCAGACGCACCTGGTCATGATGGTAAACAACCAAATACTACTGTAATCAGTAATATTAGAGATGTAGCGAGCCTTTGTGCACAGTTGCAGGGGTGGCTCAGGTGGTAGAGCAGATCAGCTACTGATTAGAAGGTTGGTGGTTCAATTCCTGGCTCCTCCAGTCTGCATGCCAAATATCCTTGGGCAAGATACTAACCCCAAAAAATCAGAGTGTGAATGTGTGTGAATGCTTATTAGTTGCACTTGAGTTTAGAAGTGATTGGGTGAATGAGGCATGTTGTATACAGCGCTTTGAGTACTCCGGGAGAGTAGAAAAGCGCTATATAAGAATCAGTCCATTTACCAGTTGTGGGAACAATCTTTGGGCAGATATTTTGAAGCACTATCCAAGTTTACTAATGAACACTTGAAAAGTTTGGTAAACTTCCTGTGTGTGTGTGTGTGTGTGTGTGTGAGAGAGAGAGAGAGATTTGCTGTGGTGTGGTGCTCACTCTGTCAGCTCGGACTGAGGAGGAAGTGGATGCAGCCAGCTGGAGAAAGTATCTGATGCTGGGTCAGATTACATCGAGTAATCCAACACTCATTGTGCTACCAAATGTCACTTAATGTCATCTCCATCTGGCCTTTATGTGAAACTATAAAACAGAAGGAAAATGTGGTTTTAATGGCTTGGCTACTTTGTATCCTCCTGCTAATACAACCCAATCTGTGAGCTCCACCACAGAGGGAAGGAAGGCTCCAGCAAGAGCATTTTATGGACAACTGCACCAAAGTAAATGGTTAACCAGAGGTCGAGGACATTGGATGGCTCTGTCCTGACCAGCTTTAATCAAACTGTAAACTTCTTTGTGACAGGAGGCCATTTGGATGTTGGAGCTCTGCTCTGCTGTTAACAGCATCTCATCGCTGCTGATTCCTGGCTCTGTGCGCTCATTGCAAAAGCCCCGAGCCAACACAGTCCATACAGAATCGCTCCAGACATGCGGCCTGCAGGTTTTAACCAGATTATACTACGAAAACAATGTCTTCCCTCTAATTCTGCCTGCGTGTTTAACATTTCTCTGAGAGGAGGCTTTACTTAATCCCACCCTAGTAAGAGCACAGGATTCTGTTTTTCTGCGCCCGCACAAAACGTGACATTTGAATCTTGTTTCTGCAGCTTCTTCATGTTTGCTCCATTAGTGTTGTCATGTTGGCTCCATGTGAAACAGAGATCATATCACAAAAGTCCCGATACGGTTGTCTGTAATAATTAATTGCCCCTTGGGGATAAATAAAGTCTTTCTGATTCTGATTCTGTACCATAAGTTGACTTCAAACAGTCTGTTCAGGTTCCTTGATGTTATGAACACTGAGCTCATTGCCTGAGCTAACCCCTGCTCTCACTGACCTTCTGACCTCCACTTAAAAACACTTAGATTGTTTAGGATCATACTGTATCATACTGTACTGTATTATCATACTGTATACTACACAAACAAGTGATTTACTGGTGCATTTGGGTGAACTGTGTGAATTCAAAAATCCCTTTTCCATGGTAATAATATTTCTGTAGCTGCAGGCTCTTGTCTACATTTTTGGGTTAAGTCTCTCTTCTATTCTGACAAACAGGTCAACTTAAAAAGGCAGTGCTATAGTGGGGACACTGATACCATGGATACCACAGCCAGTTATTAACTTTTATTTTAACTGGGATGCAGGTTTTGGCCAATTAAATCGAAAAAGTCAGAAAAAATGAAACGTCGTATCCTTAGTAGAATGAAAGCCAAATAAGTGAGGGATGCATCTTACATCCAAAGCATGCCTAATGGTCTGGTTACAATTTGTCAGTCACAAAAAGTGCGCTCTGCCTTTATCATCTATTTTATTCTGGCATGGAATAAAATGCTAGAACAAGACCAAAGGTTACAAAATGAACAGAGTGATATACTTAAGAAGGCCTTCATGCAATAAATTATTTAAAAATGTTCACTAAGACCATTTTCTTAAACTTGTTCCCTGCTGACCATTAGAAAGAATTCGAGACTAAAATATTGACTCACTTTTTAGATCCAGAGGCTCGACTACAACCATTGTTTTGCTGGTTGAAGATGTAATTGGTCGGTGAATACACAAAAAAATCTTGTCACCAGGTAACCAACAACAGTTGCCTCAAGGCGCTTTATGTTGTAAGGTAAACATCATACAATAATACAACAGACAAAACCCTGAAAATTACGTGACCCCCTATGAGAAGCACTTTGGTGACAGCAGGAAGGAAAAACTAACTTTTAACAGGAAGAAACCTCCGACAGAACCAGGCTCAGGGAGGGGCGGGGTCAACTGCTGCGACCGGTTGGGGTGAGAGAAGGAAGACAGGATAAAGCACCTCTGTTAAAGAGGGCCAGAAATTAATAATAACTAATGATTAAATGGAGAGTGGTGAATAAACACAGTGAGAAGGTGACGGAGGTCTAACTAACGATTCCAGGTGGATGTTGTTGAGGTTCTATCGCTTTGATGCCATGAGCATTACTCGTGGTAATCTGTTACTAGTCTTTGCTCTAAATGATTTTTGTAGCAATAATAAAATCAGTTTTCTGCATGTAAATGTTCTATGTTGTCACTATCTGACCCGTTTTCACAGCACTGCAGAGGTTTTGATTGTTTTTAAATGTATTTCCTTCTCTCCTGGTTTAGTCTGGATCAGGACTCTGAGATTGTAACCTCAAACCCTTACACACACACACACACACACACTGAAACACGCACACACACACACACACACACTGAAACACGCACACACACACACACACACACTGAAACACGCACACACACACACACACACACACACTGAAACACGCACACACACACACACACACACACACACACACACACTGAAACACGCACACACACACACACACACACACACTGAAACACGCACACACACACACACACACACACTGAAACACGCACACACACACACTGAAACACACACACACACACACACACACACACTGAAACACACACACACACACACACACACTGAAACACACACACACACACTGAAACACACACACACACACACTGAAACACGCACAGACAACCTTTGACTCTGTGGCTCTGTTGTCTCAACCAAACACTTGCTGCATTATACCATGTAGCAGAAAAGCGCTGTTGTTTTCGGGGCTGGGGACTGAGCCTCCCTATCCGCACGCACACACACACACACACACACACACACACACACACACACACACAGTCTTTCTCTCAGAGTGTGCTTGCAGGCTCGAGGGTTGTTGAGCACTGTTTTCACTGAGCCGCAGGTACACACAAGGAGACCGTCAAAGGAAATGACTTAATCACTCATGATTCTGGATGTAAGCAGGGCAGTGTTGGCAACAGGAGCTCAGGCATGTGTCTTTAGGGGGGGTCGGTCCTACACAGGTCGGTATTAGAGAACAGTGATTTGTGCTTTGTCCACTGCAGACTGGTCCCCTGTTGTGTACCAATGAATAGATGCCTGTTCACCCTGTCTCCTGTCTGTAAACATAGCAGGGTAATGAACATCGATTATCACCTACACTAGTCCGTTTTTTAACCAAACATTTCTTTATTTCAGGCCAGGCCTGGTTTTAGAAAGCAGAGATGTTTTTTCAGTCGAGAGGAATGAATCAGCTCAGGCTGATAAACAGTCTGATTAACTTTGAGCTCTCGTATATACCAGAGGTGTTGGATGAGGTTTGGGCCAGTACACCGTATGGTGAGTATTGTTTCTAATACACTGAGCCATTTACTGGAACTTTCATGGCCAGCTGGGGTATAAAATTATACATATTTGATTTGTTTTCTTTTGTACATTTCCAAGCCTCTGTTTTTCTTAGCTTGTGTGTTGTCCACAGTATGTTCAGGGTTGCACTGATTATTCTGTTCTAGAGTTAGTTCACAGTTCTGGGCCATTTATGGCGTCACAACCTCTGTTGAACAGCTGCCCTGACATAGTCCTTTAAAGATCCCCTGACCTGTACGCATGTGTGTGTGTGTGTGTGTGTGTGTGTGTGTGTGTGTGTGTGAGTGAGAGAGATGGCGTATATCTGTAAGGGCTTTTCTAAAGTGGCTGCTTGGCTTTGAGAGTGAGTCTATCGTATCGTACTAGCAGATGGCCTGAAGTGGTGGTGCATCATGTCAATAACATGAGAGAGCTTTTGTGCTGCAGTGCGTTCAGAACTGTCGTGTCCATGATGTTCTCTGTGTGCTTGGAAGATATCTTTGTAATGCTATGTTGCAGTGATGAGTTAAACTGGCAAAGGGTGCCTCAAGACAGAACCTTCTCCAACCATGTATGTAGGCCAAAGTGATGAAACAAACCAACTCCCACCTTTATGCAGGAAACTTGGCTAAAAACTTGCAGCGTCATAAATGTTCTTTGTGTTTGTAGGTGAGCTGTCACTCCCAGCCCACATCAGCCCATACACAGAGAGCAGGGAAGATGCCTACATCCAGATGGAGCTGCGGATGTTGGAGCAGGCGCTCCTTGCCACCTGCGTTGGCAGCATTGGAGAGCTCAGTAAGTGTGCGTTGTGTCAGTCAGCACAGCAGGCTCCTGTCTTATGTGTGTGTTTATTTAAACTGTGAAGGACGTTGGGCTCCTGGGACACAGCGTTTCTCGCTGCCAGCTCCCTCTTGGTTCCATAACCTGTGGCTTGTATCCAGAAACCAAGAGCACTTTCACACCCTGCAGGCCACCGCACCTCATTATCTCAACTCCCGTTACTGAAAGACTCAGACATGTTTAATTCTGTTCAACACAAATTTACTCACAGTTTTTCAGCTTTCACATTTCAAGTCTTACATTTATAATATTGTATTATATAGTGTGTGTGTGTGTGTGTGTGTGTGTGGTGGTGGTGAGGGGGGGGTATACTTTAAATCTAGTTTTTATCCTAGATTAAGTGAGCCTCATGGGGAAACAGAAAAAGAATGCATTCACAATGTGCTTCCACATTCATACCGTGTGGACACAAAGAACAGGAACAACGGGAGGATTTCATTTCAGTTTCATCTCCCGACCATCATAAACAAATCTTTCTAAAAGTTTTAAATTCTTAAATTCTATATATTCTATTCTCCCATGCTGTTTCTCTTATGTGTGTCAGTTCAGCTAAAGTTTTGTCAGGGTTATATTTATTTGTTTTTTAAATAACTTTTGCACTGTCCACTTCCTGCTGTGACAAAACAAATTTCCCACGTGTGGGACTAATAAAGGTTATCTTATCTTAATTTCTTTAAAAGTTTCTAGTTTCACCTACCTATCCAGGGCAGATTTTTAAGTTTCATTAATGATATTATACACAGTGTTGGGAGGGTTACTTTAAAATGTATTCCACTACAGATTACAGAATACATGCCCCTAAATGTACTTTGTAACGTATTTCATTAAGTTACTCAACGTGAGTAACGTATTCTGAATACTTTGGATTACTTGATATATTGTCATGCTTTTTACAACCACATGAATGTACTATTGCTGTGTGATTTATTACTATTACTGAAGGCTACTTGCCACCGAGCTAACATTGTTAGCTGGCGTTAGCTGAAGTTAGTTCATAGACACAGACTGGATAGCATTAACAACCTGCTAGCTGCAAATAATCATGTGCAGCTCTGACAGCAATACCAACTAGATTTATAAATCTTAATATAAATGAGTAACAGTAGGGTGGACATTAGGTAAGGCTGCACTTTTTGCAGTGACCTCATATAGAAAACTATTTCTGTATCAGTAATATGTTTTCTTTCTGTCTGCTTTCAGGACTGCATGTGATTACTTACAGCTAGCAGGTTGTTAATGCAGCCTTCAGTAATAGTAATAAATCACACAGAAATAGTACATTGAAGATAATGAAGTGGCAAATAACCCAGGCAGCTACCAGAACTAAAACAAGCTAGCTGCAGTAGGCTAACATTAGCTTTTAAAAAGAACTTACTTCCAGGTGTTTCTTTAGGTCGGAGTCTCTTGATGCTGAGAGCAGCTTGGCTGCTGGCAAACAGAGTTTGCATTGCACAGTTAGGGTTAACCACAACCAACATTAACAGGACGCTCACATTAGAGCCTCTTATTGCGTGTTTTGTTTGGGTTTCCTGCAATGCGTGGAATTACCACAATTAGAGAGGGGATAGGCTAACATATGAAACAGGAAATGACCACCGTGTAACGCATTTAACAAAGTTACTGTATTCTAATTATCACTTAAGTGGTAACTGTCTCATATTTTGTGTTTTAAATACATAATGCTGGTACATGTACTCTGTTACTCCAGAACTCTGACCTTACAGACCCACTGTGAAATAATGCAAATTAAATTGTAACTGTATGAGGTTTACGGTAAATAATCTCAGCCTCATTATTGCTGTTGTTTTTTATATTTTTTCTTTGTCCATAAAACAGACATGAATACAAATATATTAAGTTTATAAACTTTATGAAATGTATGAAATATGACAGCCTGTGGTGGTGGTGGGAAATGATGGTTCCCGTCTATCTGCAGGTGATCTGGTGTGTCGAGCAATGCACCACATGCAGCGTCTAAGAAGCTCGAGTCCCTCCATCAGCCACTCTTCCTCAGCCAATCAGATGCCAGTATCCTGGGCTCCAGATGCCCTCCGCACACTCTACTACTTCCTGTCCAGCCCACAGATGGAATCATTGGAGAATCCCAACCTTGACCCTCCAACCACGACACTGAGCAGAGAGAGGTGTGTGTGTGTGTGTGTGTGTGTGTGTGTGTGTGTGTGTGTGTGTTCCTGTCTAGCTATCTTTGTGAGGACCGAAATCTGCATTCTACTATACTTGTGAGAACCAACAGGCACTTGTGAGGACACACACACCGGTCCTCACAATGTGGTTTTAGTGTCAGTGTTACAATTAGGTTATGGTTAGGTTTAGGGGAAGGGTTAGGGTTAGGCATTCATTTTTAATGGTTAGGGTTAGGGTAAGGGGCTAGGGAAAGCATTATGTCAATGAAGGTCCTCACTAAGATAGCTGAACGTGTGTGTGTGTGTGTGTGTGTGTGGGGGGGCACATCTATACTGTCATATGTTAAACTTTTTTCAGGCCATTCCTGCTCCTCCCTCCTCTCATGGAGTGGATCCGTGTTGCCGTGGTGCACACTGAACATCGCCGTAGCCTATTGGTCGATAGTGATGATGTCAGACAGGCGGCCAGACAGCTTTTGCCAGGACTAGACTGTGAGCCCAGGCAGCTGAGGTAGGACACCAAAGAACAAAACCCCTGACTGTGTATACTGTCAAAGTAGGAGTTGACTGATTACCAACCTGTCTGATTATTGGTGCATTATTCAACTTCTAGACTGAAAGGATGCCTTAGATCCTCCAGGTACAGAAAGACTGCCTAGTGACCACAAAAAAGGAAATGATATCAAGCCTCCAATCACGAATCCTAAATATCAAAACAAGCTGTATGGATATCAGTATGAGCAGCATCTAGTCCTCTAATAGGTGGATGAAGGTGGATGTTCTCTAAAAATGCCGTGCAGATAAGAGTTAATCAGAATACTTTATTGATCCTTAGGGGAAATTATGTAAATTGATATGACCTGTTTTTTACTGTGTTACTCTGCAGGCCAGAGTGCTGTTTCCAGTTGTTTAAATGTCTGGATGCAGAAGCTGCTTCAGCTAAATTCCAGTTGGATTTAGGATTCAGGATGCTCTCATGTGGCCGAGCAGACCTGCTCCACCACGCCGCCCGGCTTCTAGGAGCTGAAGGTGTCAACACTATAGACGATCAGGTGAGTGCAGCTGTGTTTCAGTGACTGGAACAGATACTAGGTTGATGGTTTAAGTTTAAAATGTATTTTAGAAAACGGCTTAAAAATTTACTGAAAAAACTCCGCTCAGAATAAAGTCAGAAGAGCTCTGCTGGATAAATGTGATACCTTTGTTAATGTATAGATAGATTCATAGGAGACTAATATCAGCAGCTGTGGGACAGCTATGAGTAATTTGTTTTCTAATGGTTACAATTTTTTTTTAAAGAAATTCATCAAGTCATTGCTAGTTAAGGTTAAAGGAATAATTGGTTCAACAAAGCTGAGACTCTCTGTCAGTCTGACATGTTGATGTCTCAGCTCTCTTTTTTTATAGATTTACAAATGTTTTTCTGATTATTTCCCCTCCAAATGCATTTTCTGTTTTAAGCTGCATGTTTGTTAGTTATAGCAGAGAGTCAAGTGTGTCTGATTTGTTGGCTTCTTTTTCAGAGTAGTCACATTATCATATGCTAGATAACAGTGACCATAATAACAGGATCATGGAGCTCTGTGGTAGCAGAGTTTAGGTAGCTGCTCTGCATTGTCTTGGCACATAGATAAGAAGATAACAGTGGTGGTATCACTTCCTTAAAGTTAGTTACAGCCCTTTGAGAAAGACATCTACTGTAATGACATGTATTGTCCAGTGCTCATCATTGCAAAATTAAAATTATTATGTACAGCAAATAGTGTTTTTGTATATGATCTGCTCATTTTAGCTGACTGTAGCATCCAAACGATGCATTAGTCCGTTTGTTTAGTCTTTCAGACAGATGTACGATCTACAAATGTAAAAATGTAGATTCTTCTTTTGTACTGTATTAAATACAGTATTTAAATCAACTATTTATTTTCACAATGTAAAATCATTAAGATTTTAAAAATCTTAAATACATCTTACATATCATGTGTACATAGTTGCACTGGTGGATGTAATTCTGTTCCTCTGTCTCCTGATGTGTTTCCCATTGTATTACTTTGCATCTAAATTATGTACATTAATAAAAGGAAACAAAACCTACTATGTGTTCTTGCAGGGAATGAGCCCTCTAATGTACGCCTCAGCAGCAGGAGATGAGGCACTAGTGCAGATGCTTATTGAAGCCGGAGCTCACCTGGACATGCAGGTAAAGAGTGATGGTGGTGTAGGTAAAACCTCATTACATAACAACAGGTTGTGAAGTATGTGTGTGCTTTATGTTCAGGTCCCTGGCAGCTCTGCCAAACATCCGTCTGTTTACCCAGGCAGTCGGCACTGGGTGGCCTTAACATTTGCTGTGCTTCACAGTCACCTGTCCGTGGCTCAGGTGAGTCCTGCAAACAGACTCTATCAGCAGAAGGACATTTCACTGGACTACTGAAATTAGTATTTTAATTGCTGCAGTGGTCTGACTGAATGAGGCTCTCACAGTACTGTGTTTCTCATGCTGGCAGCTGCTTTTGGAGGCCGGTGCAGACGTGGAGGGTGGAGCCTTGCTGGACAGTCAGGAGAGCTCAGCTGAGACACCGCTACAGCTGGCTGCTGCAGCAGGTATCATTCTGCTGAAGATTTTAGTGTGTAATCAGAAGTTAACTGACAAAACTGCAGCTTTACCAAACCAGACTTTTTTAATCAGAAACACATTCTTAATAAGAAGAAATTACAATGGTGTAAATAAAAACTGGTTACAATATAACATCTATTTTGAGGTTTTCGTGTGGTTGACTGTATTAGTAGATGTTTTAGCAGAATAATGACAGCGCTGCCAGTTTGGGCTCTATAAGGGGCCTCGCGGTCACATAAGATACTTGCTGATATAGTGAAAGACTGTGTGTGTGTGTGTGTGTGTGTGTGTGTGTGTGTGTGTGTCAGTGTATTTGTTTCAAATGGATCCACCAATAGAACATCTGATCTTCTCAGGTTACTACGACATGGTTAGCCTGCTACTCGCTCACGGAGCAGACCCTCTGATCAAAGTGCATCATGGGAATTCACCGCTGTATGAAGACATGAACTGCTTTAGCTATGCAGCAGCACATGGGCACAGGTGAGACTTACAAAGTTCCACATTTTCCAGTTTTACCTTGCCCTTTCACACATATATAGCAACACATTTGCCCTTTCCACCTGCAGAAACATCCTCAGGAGGCTTCTGCAGCAGCCACAGCAAACGAAGGAGGACATCCTCTCTCTGGAAGAGATCCTGGCTGAAGGAGTGGAGGATGAGGAGGAAGAGGAAGTAAAAATTTCAACACAGCCTCTAGCTCCTGACCCTCCAAGCATTGTTCCGAGTTTGTGTAAGAACAGGATGAAAGCCCTGCAGCAGGCAGCCTACTACAGCGCGGAGCACGGCTACCTGGACGTCACCATGGAGCTCACAGACATGGGTAAGCACGTGATGTCAAACTGAGGAACTCTGAACTGGGTTAATCAACTTTTAAATAACAAGTACATACATATGCACACTGCAGGCTCCTGGTATAATTTTGAAATGTGCGTATTTTATTTGAAACTTGTGACAGATAAAAACAAAATTTCATGCTGAAGGAATCAGAGGAGAGCAAAATGTGAGATTTACAGTCCTTTATTACAAAGCTCAGGATGAAAATATCCATGAATATCAGACAGATTCATCATGAGCTTCATAATGAGCCCAGTAACACCTTATTTGTTACACTTTAATTGGCTCTAATGAAATCAAATTAATTGAAAAATTAGTTCATTAAAAAACACACGTCCAGTGAAGTGAACACATTTAAACTATCAGCCTAGTGTGCAGCCCTAGCACAGAACCAAAAACCAGGCACAGAGGTGTATTTATGAAGCTCATTGTTGGGACATGAAAATCTACCTCAAGTGTTCAGTGCTTGATAAAGTTATTATAATCTGACAGGAGGGTGTGTCGACATGTAGAACAATCTGGAAACAAAGAAAACATGTTTAACCTGTAATTTATTCATTGCACTTTACTTTTATTTGTTTGATTGTTTACAAAAGGTTTGAGGTTTTGGAATAAACTGCAGTGGAGTTTGGGGGGAGAAAGTATTCAAAATCCAAACTTTGCATGATGCCAGGAAACTTGGTGGTTCTCCATATATTGCATTGAAAGCGTCTTTATAAAAGGAACATTTGCAATCACCTGCTTGCAGCTTCCTATTTCCTTTAGCTCTGATGAGCAGCGATCCACAGAGCGGTGGGGAAAACAGAAGTTTAACAGCATGTTGCTTCTGGCTCCAACTGCACATAGACCTCAAACACGTTCCCTTGTTCCGTCTCGCTGATGTCTCCAGGTGTCCCCTGGAGGCTGCACATCTGGTTAGAGTCTCTGCTCAGAGCCCAACAGCTGTGTAGGGACGATGTCATCATTTCCCTCCTCACAGAGTTCGCCTCTATCAGGACGGAGGATTACAGCCCCGGGCTTCTCTCCACAGGCATCCCGCTCATGTTCAGCATGTTGGAGACCAGTAAGGTACAACTCAGCACCCCTGCATCTCTGATTAGGTGGATTTTCCTGCCTTTCTATAGTTTCATGAAAATGCAGATGAAGGGTTTGAGGCAGAGCAGCTAAACAAAAGAAACAGAAGTGTTTTCTTCATCAAAATGATCATTTCTGACCTGTCTTGAAAAATAGCGATGGTACTTTTTTTTTTTTTAACTGTTAAACAGAGATGGGACACTGATTTAAGAGAGTGGCTGACACTCTGTGCCCAGTACAACAAACATCTACTAGATCTACGAGGTGGCGGAAGATCAGTTGGTTTTTGCTCCCGTGCATCAAAGCAAAAGGGTCACAAGGATACTGCAGCAGGAGGTGAAGAAGCGTGGTTCCCGACCACTCCCACACTTCGGAGTGGTGCAAAGAGCCAATCATTTTGGGACATTTATACCTGCACTGGGGACTATTCTGAAAACCTGGGACTAACACCTTTAATTACGTTAAAAAATCAAACTATTATTTGAGGACTAAGGCTGGATCCTTTGACCAAAAATTACAATAAGTTGTAGTGTCATCTGTTCCTGTTTTGTTGTCGATCTAGCCTCTTATCCTTTTCAGGGTCGCTGGAGCCAGTCTGTCGCAGGGCTAACACACATACACAGACAATCATTCACATTGGCAATTTACAGTCAGAAGAAGATGCAAACTCCACACTCCTGATGGCAGAACTGAACTCAGGACCTTTGTGTTGTGGGGAAAACAGTACTAACCACTGTGCTGCTCAGATTGTACCCTTGGTTTGTTTTCTTTTTTGCATATATATAAAAAACAAGGAGCATTAAAAAAGGATGAAATATTACATTTGTGCATTGTGGATTTTTACTGTATTAAGCGCAAAATCCAGTGTTTAAGCCCTGAAGACTAAGTATTATTACTGTTATAATATGACACCATATTATAAAAATATTTTCTCATTTATTTACATACTTGTTTGTTCTTTGGTCATTTCTCAGTAAAGTTCACCACAGTGGCATTAGTGTGAGCCACGTTCACACATACATCAGTGTCATACTCGCATGCTGATGGATGCTTTGGGGGAAACTTGGGGTTGATTATGTTTCCCACAGATGCTTCGTCACTGGAGGAGCCAGAGTTTGGATCATCAGTCTTCTTATATAATACAGCATATATAAAGGACTGTGTGTGTGGATGTGTGTGTATGTGTATGTAAGACTGCTTTCTTCCATTTGCGCAACATCTCTAAAATTAGAAATATCCTGTCTCAGAGTGATGCTGAAAAACTAGTTCATGCATTTATTACTTCCAGGCTGGACTACTGTAATTCACTATTATCAGGATGTCCTAAAAACTCGCTGAAAAGCCTTCAGCTAATCCAAAATGCTGCAGCAAGAGTACTGACAGGGACTAGAAAGAGAGAGCATATTTCTCCTGTTTTGGCTTCCCTTCATTGGCTTCCTGTTAAATCCAGAATTGAATTCAAAATCCTGCTCCTCACATACAAGGTCTTAAATAATCAGGCCCCATCTTATCTTAATGACCTTGTAGTACCATATCACCCTATTAGAGCACTTCGCTCTTGCACTGCAGGCCTACTTGTTGTTCCTAGAGTATTTAAAAGTAGAATGGGAGGCAGAGCCTTCAGTTTTCAGGCCCCTCTTCTGTGGAACCAACTTCCAGTTTGGATTCGGGAGACAGACACTATCTCTACTTTCAAGATTAGGCTTAAAACTTTCCTTTTTGCTAAAGCATATAGTTAGGGCTGGACCAGGTGACCCTGAATCCTCCCTTAGTTATGCTGCAATAGACGTAGGCTGCCGGGGATTCCCATGATGCATTGAGTTTTTCCCTTCCAGTCACCTTTCTCACTCACTATGTGCTAATAGACCTCTCTGCATCGAATCATATCTGTTATTAATCTCTGTCTCTCTTCCACAGCATGTCTTTCATCCTGTTTTCCTTCTCTCACCCCAACCGGTCGCAGCAGATGGCCGCCCCTCCCTGAGCCTGGTTCTGCCGGAGGTTTCTTCCTGTTAAAAGGGAGTTTTTCCTTCCCACTGTCGCCAAAGTGCTTGCTCATAGGGGGTCATATGATTGTTGGGTTTTTCTCTGTATTTATTATTGTGCTATCTACTGTACAATATAAAGCGCCTTGAGGCGACTTTTGTTGTGATTTGGCGCTATATAAATAAAATTGAATTGAATTGAATTGAATTGCTGAATGTGCAGAGGTCAGTGCTACAATAATCTCTTGTTCTGTTATTCTCTGTAGGACTACGTGGTAACAAAGCGTCTGGCGACTGTCTTTTCTCTCTGCTACGGCTCGTCTCCCGTTCCTCCGGTCCCACCTTTGGACGTCACTCTGTCCACACAGCTGGGTAACACTTCCCTCCTGCCAGTGTCAGTGTTTAAAACGTTACATTACACGTTACTTATGAAGGATTACATGGTTGTCTCTGCTCAGATATTCATTTTCTGAACAACAAAGAGATGTCAGATGTGACATTCATGGTGGACGGACGCCCATT
Organism: Oreochromis niloticus; assembly: GCF_001858045.2. Classification (NCBI taxonomy): domain Eukaryota; kingdom Metazoa; phylum Chordata; class Actinopteri; order Cichliformes; family Cichlidae; genus Oreochromis; species Oreochromis niloticus. The sequence continues at coordinate 2,593,786 of NC_031965.2, forward strand.
CTTTGCACACCGAGTGCTGCTGATGTCTGTGTCAGACAGGTATCGTCTCTCTTCTCTGACTGACATTAGCTGCCTGTTATTATGAACCTATAAGAGGCTGCAGACATGTTCTATTCAATGCAAACAAAATTAATGTGTCAGGGCATGTAGCCAAAAGACTATACAATGCAAGAATATAGGATTGTGCACGCAAATGCTTGGAGAAATTATATAACATGTAACATGTAAGTTGTTAAATTTCCAATAATGAGGTCAGGGTATATGTGTAAATAAGAAATCTGGGTGAGCTAACGGCTCAAGCTTTTGACTCCTCTAAACGCTACATTTCAGTTTTTTTTCTGCTCTTGGATCTGTATGATGTCACTGAGAGCAGATATCATTAATATGATAAACTCTGCAGCTCTAATTCAGACAGAGGAGGACATGAGGGACTGCACATGGCCTAGTGTAAGATTATTTTGAGCTCTGATTTAAGCAAAACTCGTCTAGAAGAATTATGATAAGTGAAATCCCCCAACAGACTCTCCAAACATGCTACTGGCTCAAAAACACAAAGCACAGTATAAAGTACTGACAGTGTGAAATTAACCTAAGATGTGAAGCAGCTTTGTATTATTCATAACAGAGGGAACTGTCCACTACGCTAAATATTCTGATGTACATATGTATTGGAGTAGGCGTGTTCAGATCCAGTAAGGTGGGATTTGGCAGGTTGGACCAGTGTAGTGAAGCAGTGTGAGGGAAGAAAATAATTTAGAAATAAGACAATACGCCCCCACAGATTTTTTTTTCCTTGCATACAGGCTGTGATCAGCTGACCTGTTTGTGGTTGATGCTTGCCACCCTTGATTTACCCTCACAGTAACCATGAACACCACAGCCTGGACCAGTCTAACATGCACTGCTGTAGTGCATGTTAGACTGGTCCAGTACTGCTCGCTAAGCAATTTAACCTGCACCAAACTATTTTCATGAAACCTTTGAGTAATACAAAATAATTATACCTTAATTGTTTCTTCTCACAATATGTGAGATCCATGTCAAAATATCAAAATTGTTAAATGGATCCAATATTAATTTTTTTTTTAAAAATAGCATGTGTAACCCCAAAAAGACCCGACACGGCTCCGTGGGTGTGTTTTTGACTTTTTCTTTTATTTTGATACAATCAGTTTTTATTATTCGTGGCACTTTCCAGCGCACGCTGCTCCAGCAGCTCCTCTCTCCGGCCCGGCTGCTACTGAAATAGGGAAGGCCCACACAGCACACCCTGAACCTGCTGCTCCACTCCTCCCCTGCAGCCGAGCCACCAACCACGCCACAGCATGATTTAGAACCAAACTTTAAATGTTCATTTTATCAAATGGCAAAGAAAGTTTATGTGAACAAGTGGCCTCAAATGTCACCGGCTTTTTAAAGAATGAAATGTGTACTGATGTGCGTTCTGTCCTGGCAGGTTTCGCCAGCTGCTCACAGATTCCCCCGATAACATCGTCCACATCAATCACATGACCTACGGCACCTTCCAGGTGAGGAACTAGCTTACCCCTTGTGCTTCGGTGCAGATGTGACTGAGACGTAGCTCATTAGGTGGATGAAGGCTGTTTGTTTCCCTGCAGATGATAATGACGTCTCTGTACTGTGGAGGAACTGAGGGGCTGTCTGTGTCTCCCTCTGAAGCCTTGAAGGTAAACGTCCCACAGACTGTGCTGTGAGTCAGTCTGGGCCTGTTTTAGGATTTCCAGCTTGTTATGGATTGTACTGGTTAGTGTTTCATCAGATAAATCTCTTTAAGCCACTGGCTGTGAGGTAGGTTTAAACTATTTATGACTTATTGCATTACTTCTATCACTGGGGCAAAGATTTTAGACGGTTTCTGTTGTTTCTGCTGGCAGATCAGTCAAACATTTCTTTATGGTAACGTGCTTTTTGGACAGGTGCAGCGATCAGGTTATTACTGTGGCAGAAGTACATGCACAAATGATTTTAATGTGTATTCACCACTCGTGTGTGTGCATAACCAGATTTGTAAATAGTGTAAAGTACACTGATGGTTTACTCTTTGGTGTCTGTCTCGTAGCTGTTGCCAGTGGCCACTTTCTACCAGCTCCGAGGTCTGCAAAGATGCTGTGAAATGTCACTGTCGCAAAGCCTTACTCTGGACAATGCTGTCAGCATCTACAAGGCTGCTAAGGTAAAAACACACAAGCTGACATGTAGGAGCTCCTGATTCTAATGAGAGCAGTTAGATGTCTGGGACAGAGCTTTTAATTCAAACCACAGACTGTTCTATTTAGACCTCTATTTTCAAAGAAAAGCCTGCTTTATTTATAATCTTCAAGGACAAATTTTACCTTTAAGATTTTTGATGCATTCTTTATCAACATCATATATAAAATGGATTATCACAGAGACACTGACTCAGCTTCTGCACTTGCAGCACCACGGAGCAGCTGAACTCTGCAGGTTTTGTGAAGGATTCTTCCTGCAGAACATGGATCAGCTCCTGGACAGGGAGGACTTCCACAGCCTGCTGCTAGGAGGTCTCAGTCAAGAGCTGCTATACCCAGGGCTGGGCACCCGGTCTGGAGTGGACCAAGATCAGGATCTACCGGTCCTCCTAAGGGACTTGGAGAATGTACTTATCCAGAGACTTTATATCCTCCACTCTGCATGTCGAGAGTAGAAATGGTGGAAACGTGGACTGTGTTCAGCCACACTCGTACGTGTATCTGAGAATAGAAGCCATACTGTATATAGTGTAGACACATTTTAGTGTAGAAGAATCCCAGTGTCAATGATCGTAATTAACAGGTCTTAACTGGTTGAAGGTTTTCCTGTTACTCTGGATTTGACTCTGATGTTGGTCAGAAAAAAGGATTAATGTCACGTTTGGCTCTAGTAAGCTGTGATGAGTAAACGGATCATTTCTTCATTTTATTTTTCAGAGTTTTCACTTGGAGGATGTGTGTTTAATAAAGAGCTTGACATTATCTCAGACCACTTGTTCAAAGCAGGTGTGTTAGCATTACTGCCTGGAATTTTAGCCCATATTCCGGAAGCATGCCAACACAGAAATATCAGTACTCATTTAAAATGCAACCTTAGGAAAACATTTTCTACTCTGACTTGCTGTCAGATTCAATCCTGTTTTTGTGGTAATCTGAAAAACTGTTGCTAGATTTTATTAGCTAGCTCAGCGGTCCCCAACCCCCGGGCCACGTACCGGGCTGCGAGACTTGAGGCTCGGGTGTGAAATTTATGTTTTTCAGGGTTTTTAGCTTTATTTTTTAAAATCGTTTTTACCGTTAACTCGGTTTCCCTGGGTCTTTTCCCGTGTGTTATGAATAAATCTTTTTTTGGTACCGGTACTGGTTTTATTTTGTTGACACCTTAAAGGCCGGTCTGTGAAAATGTTGTCGGACATAAACCGGTCCGTGGCGCAAAAAAGTTTGGGGACCGCTGAGCTAGCTAACTAACAGACATTAACGGAGAAGCTGAAACAGTTTTATTTTAAAAGTATAACTCCATGAAATGGCTAAATGGTTTGGTGACATTTAAATAAAGATTTATAGTCTTGGAAACATAAGGAAACTCCGTTTGAAACCATCATAGATGATAGGACTGCTGTCTCAGGATTGAGTGGTTAATTGTTTGGTCCATATATTGTTAACAGGACAAACCGTCTGGGAATATTAAGGTGTTACCATTTATAAGGTGAAAGGTGCTACATCAATAGGCTTTCAGAAGAGATTCTTTTGTTGAAAGTGGGAGAAACAGACTGCCTGTAAAGAATACCACCAGTGAGCCTGACTGACTGCGAGCTTCATTTATGGCTACGTTTACAGAACTTGTACATTTTATTAGTGTAGCTACATTTTCTTAAAACAAATGACCAAAGAGTTGTGTGGACGCTTTCCAATTACAAACAAGGGAAATGATCTAAGAACTGTAACTTGTCTCTGTTCTGCAGAATTGATTTCTTTCAACTGACTGCTTTAATATGATGGTTAGTATGATTTAAGTCATTTCTATGCCTGGCTGAGCATTAGTAGGGAATGATGTCCATTATGGTTTTGCAGTAGCGCTACTTGCAAGAAAAAAAAGCTAATTTAAGGTGGTCTTCCCCCAAGTTATCAACAAAAAAGTAATTCAGATGAAGACTCTTAAGTCACTTTTGATTGGTTGACTGAGGATAAACCATAACCCAATGAAGGTGACGTGCAGATAATAGAAGCAAACTTTCATTTTTGCACCTCAACCAATGGGTCATACAGATTTTTCCAGCATCATCATCAAAATACCAAGGAAGTATGTTTTGGAAGAATGGTGGACCATCAAAGTAGTAAGGTAACAAAGACAATGTCAAGGTTCATTCAGGCCATCTTTGGCTAGTAGCACCTTATGTATAGTCTTTACATTGGTCTATATCAGGGATGGGCACCTCCAGGCCTCGAGGGCCGATGTGTCCTGAAGGTTTTAGATGTGTCCTTGATCCAACACAGCGGATTCAAATGGCTAAATTACCTCCTCAACGTGTCCTGATGTTCTCCAGAAGCCTGGTAATGAACTAATCATGTGATTCAGGTGTGTTGACGCAGGGTAATATCTAAAACCTGCAGGACACCGGCCCTCGAGGCCTGGAGTTGCCCACCCTTGGTCTATAAGGACCTTTACTCTACAATATAAAGTGCCTGGTGGTGACTGTTGTGAATTATTAGCTTATTAAGTGGCAAAGCTACATGTAAGGCATTGGTCACATGAAGGGTTTAGTGAATTATAAATATGAACATCAAACTAAAGTAGAGATTGTATGATGACGACACTATCCTATAAACATGGATAAATTACATGACATACAACTTTATAGATTGTGTTTAGATATCGTTTTGTTTTGGATTTTTTTGAATAAAACATTTTTTTAGATGTTGGACCGGTTATTAGAGCAGCAGAAAGTCTGAAAGACTAGATTTGAGCAGAAATTCTCCAGTTTTCTGGCGGAACTATGAACATACAAGATTTACTTCTTTACATGAATAAACTTTAAAAATCAAAAAAGCGCAGCACAAATACTTCTCCAAAGTCAACAGATTTATTTCCTTTAGCACTGAAGTTGTTCACAGTAACATCACAAGGGAATACATTGCAAATGGTTATCCTGCTCAGTAGTAGCGCTCAGTACCGAAGAGTCCATTCTGTGTGCTCTGGATTCCCACAGTAGAAAAAGAGGAAAGCGAATGATGAAAGGTATTGCTTTAATTTTTCTCTCTGACAACTCAACACCCACTCAGATGGGCTGAGTGAGTGACCCAATTGCCAGCAAGGTCCCTCTTTGAGAGAATGAGTAAGGAGAATGCATTGCACGGTTACTGTGTGCACACAGTAATCAAAAAAGAGAAAGGACAGCAAATTAAATGAAAATGTAAAAAAACAAAAAGGCAAATTCAAATGAATGCACATAAAGAACCGAAATGTGTAGAGAAAAGGGGAAGAGGAGAACAATTCCAACGACAACATGCAAAGAAAAGACAAATGCTGAACATGCAAACAACCATACAAGGTCAAAGCTAAGAATAGGGATCCCCTTGTTTTTTTGTGTTTTTTTCTTTTCTTTTTTAAATAAGCTTGCCAGTAAACTCGGCTTATTTACAGAATGAGTGTTTGGTGAGTTCTGAGCCATCATACGCGCACGGGGCATGGGGTCTGGGAAAAGGACAGTCATCAACAAAGGGTTTGTTCCTCTCAAAGAGGCTAAAACTACATTCTTAAATTACAGTAAATTATTTTCCCAAACATATATTACAAGGTTTCTTGCATCGAAAACCAGGGAAAAGCAACAAACACACAAATGTTTTCATTTCTCAGTGGTCAAATAAATTAAACATGACAAAAATATCCTTAAATAATCTGACATTAAGAAACATTCTCTACATCTTTCATATAAATAAACAATAATAAATTAATTTAAAAAATGACAAAATACAGTAAAGTACAAAAATATACACAGCAGTTCAATATTGTCTGAAACCTGCAGATAATTTAAAAGAACTTGGGGAATAAAAGAGAAAATTTAAAACACACTGAAATGGTGTAACTCAAGAAAAATGTTCAAAGTGCAAAATAAAAAGGAGACGACTAAGCAAAACGGCCTGGTCACACCAGCAAAATTTCCTGGGCAATGTTAACGGTCAACGCACTAGCTAGCAAGAACTTGCTAACGCTAAATCCAAAATAGCTTTTTGAGTATTTTCTATTTTTTTTTTTACTGTAATGGGCTCTTCCCTCTGAAGTGAGAAACTAAGTTTAGCTAGCAAATCTGCAGCTAGTTAACTAGCTCATTTAGATTACTATTCGTGTACCTCACATTAACACAGGTTGTTTTGCCCTTATCGCTAGCAGTTGCATTATTTCATGACTCCCCACAGCCTTGGTTGCAGGTCTCTTCCTGTATGTGAGCTCCATCTACTGTTACAATTAAACATTTCGAATGCTGGTGTGGCCGTGCCTGTTCAGGAATACTAAAGAAAATATGGCAAAAACTCTAAAACATAATGCCACTACTACACTTTTTGACATAAAGCAGGGACACAGTTTAGTCTGTACAACAGAATAGATCATTCATTTATATAATATTACCACCGCCAACCCTCTTTATCATACTTTTATGGGCAGTCTTTAATTGCAAGAACCCATGTACAGACAGCACAGAGTGAGCTAAAAGAATCTGCTGCTCACAAAGAAATATGATTTTAAAAAAAATTACAATCCAGCCAGTGTTTGTTGATCCATCCGTCCACCTTTGCTTTCTTCCATCGCTCCTGCATCCCATCTCGATTTCAAGTTCATCACGCGAACAGGTTGTTTATGCCGAGGTGTATGTGTGGTGGGTGCATTTTTTTATGTACATGTAGGAGAAATGGAAGAAAGAGGGAGAGGGTATACATGTGTGCAGACTGACAAACGTCACTGTCTTAAGGCTTTTTTTCTTTTTCTTTTTACAACTCTTCCAAGACGTGTCCGTGTTTGGTCTGGTGGGGTGAAGTGTACTCTACTGATGCGGCAGCAGGAAGAGACTCAAAGATATAGGGCGGGGGGAGTGGATTCAAGTGGGCTAGGGAAGTGGTCCTCAATGTTTTCTTCCGTTTCAAACTCTCCCGGTGCTGGCAGGCCTAGCAGGCCGCTGTCAGCCGTCTCGCCAAGGTTAATAGTTATTATGGATGATCCCTGGTGGCAGAGACAAGTCAAGCCATCACACATGTGAGGAGGACACATAGAGAGGGACACAAGGTAGGGACGACGAAGCTACATCTGCTACTTATTGTAAAATACTGATCGACTTTTAAACTGAAATAGCCATTCCCATTATTAAGTACAAAATTTATAGGCAAAAAGTAGATCTTCTTGTTTTATTCCTAACTAAAGGGCAAAGTTAGCAGCTCTCCTAATTTCTCTTATTTAATGACCTGATTACTGCTTTCATCTTAGTCATGCACAGCTACCGCTCCTTAAGGTTCTTCCTGTGTCCTGCTGCTGGCAGCCATCTTTGTTTTGTCTTTGCCAGGGGGGCATTTAGAGTCATTAGGTGGGGGCTGGTTGGGCTTGCTGCTGGGGGTATGCTTGGTGGGGGAGCTAGGCGTGGCGGGGGCGCCGGGGGAGTGGGACGCTTGGATGTTCTTCTCGTCTGAAAAAAGCTGTTTAATTACGTCAAAGAAGTTACTCAACGGGCTGCCTACACAGACGGGAAGAAAAGAAAAAAGAGAAAGAGAGAGAGAGAGAACAAACAACAAATGAGCAATGGGGTTAACATGAGGAGAGGAAGAGGAGGTGATGGAGGAATGAGAGGAGTGGAGCTAGGGAAAGGAGACTCTTACGACCGAGACAACTGAAGTCAGAGCTTTTGTCTTTAGGCCAGACGAAGAAGAGGTGGCACCAAAATGACAGGTTGTATCAGGACTTTAATCACTTTTACTGCGAGAGGTTTTTTTGGTCTCAGAGTCTCAGTTTCCCTGCAACATGGAGAACCAACAGGAGCACTGGAAGACATTTCAAATCTTACCATCAGAACCGCGCTACCAAATCTCAGCTGACACCGCAGCAGGGAAGAGATTTTAAACTGGAAGTTTATCATGAACTGACGGATACCTGGGTTCAGCTTTTGGTTTCAACAGCTAGCCTAGAGGCAAATTTCTTACGGGGTTTCTAGAGGGATCAGTAAATTGAAGTCTTTGTTAAAAAAAAATAAATGGCTAAAAACCCAGGACTCAGTGTTTCCTCTAAAACCATAGTACAACTATGAAGCTGTAAGTGGAAAACCAATAGGAACATATGGGTTAAAAGTTCACTTTTTTGCTTCACTGCCGTATACAAGAATTATTCCAAATGGTATAATTGGTGCTTTTTAAACAGCACTCCATTAAATGCTTAGATCAACACATAGACTGCCACCCTCAACAGATGATACATTTAGCCATTTGAGTCCAAAAGTGTTTCCCCACAAACATTAAAAAATATGACTTCACAGTACAAACGGCTCAAGAACGCATGTCGACAAACCGAAGGGCGATATCGCAGTGGCTATGTCTAAGAAAATGTTTTTGATAAAAAAGCTTAGTCAGCCTGTCGTAACAGGCTTTGAGCCGGCATTAGTTTCTAATTTTGTTAATGCAGCATTAACGTGTTATTTAATAAAAGCCACCGTCTGTACTGTAGATGACCAGAGAACTGGTTTATTGTGACAGTGAAAAAGAAAAAAAGTCACGATTCTCAGCAGACTGTAAAGATTTTTTTCTATAAACTTAAGAGCACTCTTAATCTTTCACATCTTCCCTGCAACAGAGTAAAAATAGGACAGCATCCTCCTTGTGAATAGGGGAGAAAACAAATGGTTTTCCCTACATTGAATTTTTTCACATTTGGTGACTGACTGCAAGTAGCTGAAACAGTGTTTACACAGGACGCCTGGTGAGGGAAGGTCTGCAAACAACTGTCCCCTAATTTACAAAAGCAAATTACAATCAGAGTTGGTTTGTGCTAAAGACTGCAGCTTCTCTTAAAAGCATCTCGTTAGACACGACTCAGCTGTTTGCATTCTGGTTATATTTCTATATGAAGACAAGGTTGCTGACCGACTTTGGCATTCTGCTGTTAAATTGCTGTCCTGCAGCAACTACATCAGGAATTTCTGTTTCAGATCTCTGAGGTTCTGGCTGGACTCTAATCAGTTCATATACATTTCTGTCTATTTAGAATGGCAACAGATCTTTACCAGTTTATTACCCTGTCTTTATCATCATCTTGATGCACCAAAGACGGTAACCAACCATGAATGGCTGCAGAAGTGGTGCCCATCTTTAAAGCAACTATTTTTAAAGGCAACAATGAGTTCATTGCACACAATCACAATAATCGTGATAACTGTGCTGCAGTCTCTAACCATTGTTTTTTATTGTGTTACTTTTGCATTAAGCAGTGAAATAAAGGGCGGTAAACCATATCAGCGCAAATGTCTTCCAAAGCTCCAGTTAACTCACCATTACGCCAACATCCATCACAACAACATTTGATAAGTCTTTTGATCAGTGCTTTTAAACAGCAATGAATGAATAAAACATGCAACAATACAGCACGGTGCACACATTAATACACATTACAGGGTTAGTTCAAAGCGGTACATCCTTCAGTGATCACATCTGTTGGTGTTGGTTTTGAATGTGCGTGAAGAGTGAAGGCGTGTCCTGAGAACTTACCATCGTCCCCCTCTGACAACACGCACACACACGTTCCATTTGTGTCTGATCTTTTGTTCAAGTGAGGTTAAATATGGAAAGTTATAGAGGAGGGGTGAACAACCTGGTATCAAGCATTATCATGCAAAGGCTTAATCAGGCTAGTAAAGCCCCAACGCCAACCTCCAAACCCAAACACACAGAAATATAGTCATCCTATCAAGTCATTTTGTTCCCCAACTCTGCCAAAACTACCGTGGAAACATCACTGACACTACAAAGCCCAATAACTTTGACCAAATGGGCCAATTAGTGGGCCTCACTACATTTAAAATAATACATAAAGAAAGATCCCCATTGCCCCTCAGACTGGAGAATTCACCGCCTTCCTTCATCTCCTTATGAAATCATAAACTGGATATCTCTGTTTTTAGAAAGCTTAATGGTCAGTCTTTACTCTTTTCTCTGTGGCTTTTGACCAAATTATTTTTTATTGTCCTTTTTAAAAAAAAAAAAAGTTGTTAAACGCCAATAACGAGGCCCTTTTAGATTTGTCAGGTGAAAACATTTTTTAATAGTGCTGTCAGCGTTAAACGCGCCCAAACCGCATTAACGCGGCAAATCTTAGCTTGTTAATGCGATAGCCCCGTCCAGCCCCACGCACGGGACGATCCGCGCTAACTCGCTAACGGAGATCTGCCGCGTTAATGCGCTTATGGCGTTAACGTCATTTTAACGAGATTAACGCTGACAGCACTAATTTTTAACACACTGCTGTCTTATACTTTGTTTTCTTATTGTTCATGACTTTCATCAGTTAACAAAAATTCTAGATGATTTTGTCACAGATGCGTTTTTTCCTGTTTCAGAATGATATATTCATCAAATTAAAAGAAAATTTAAAAAAAGAAAGACTGAGGAACAAATGGGAATAAGCGGCTAGGTGGGCATCATCTTTCTGGCACAAACTGAAAGAATTTGAATCTAATTTGTAGAAATAATTTCTATACCTTGCTTAATCCTTTTTTTTACCATTATTTTTTAGCCTGTTAGTCTTTATTGGATTGGGACAGTGAAGACAGACAGGAAAACCGGGAGAGAGGGAAGAAGACATCCAGTGGATCGGACTCGAACTCGGGCCTACCGCTCTCCGGCCATATGGCATACGGTCGCCTGCTCACCCACTGAGATAAAGCTGCGCCCAGACTTGCTTAGTCCTAGCTGAAAAGCTAAAACTGACTAGCTGAAATGAGCCATAAGAAATATTAGTTAATTACATTTTTTTTTTAAAAATGTTCATATTCAAAGAGCATTATTAAAATCCAATAAAACTTAAACATGCCTCTGTTACTGACACTGGTGGAGAAATTGGCTCACTATGTTGATGCAACACAATGATTTTGTTTGATCGAAAGAAGTCATTGAGTTGTGCACATTCTGGGCATTTTTTTAAAGAGACCAAACTTCAGAAGACCTCATCGACACTAATGTTCATCTCAGAATAAACAACTGGAAAAATGGGGACGTGTCTCTAAGAAGGCCTTCTGTGGATTTAAATCATCAGTTTCTTGTTGTAAAAATCACAGAAGCACTTTCTACTCTTCAATGGAAATACTCCATTTCTTTGCATTAAAATGACTTGTTACGATGAGTTATATTTTATTTGCAGCTCACACTCTCCCAGACACACGTGTTAGTGCAGACAGAGTGTGTGGGTGAAAGGGCCTCCAGGACGTTGCCAGTGTGTTAAAAGCCAGAGTTAAGGTGGTTTTGCCGGGAGTTCCCGGACGCTCTGGGCCTTACCACGCTTGGAGGATTTACTGGGCAAAGAAGCTGAGCGCTGAGAGCCATCTGAGAGCAAAGGACAGCGTCAGAAACACCAACCCACGCGCTGAAGCCCAACATCAGCAGGGCAACACATTACACTCCCTCTTGGCATGAGTGGACTCCAAACGCATGAATGTTCAGCTCATTTTTTTTCCTGTCTTGCTATTTTGCGATCCTTCCTTGTTCTGATATTTTCTGTGTTTCAGTCATTGTTAGATTGGTTTAGGTCGACTTAATCTCTTAGTCCAACATCCAACTGAAATACCTAATGTTGTGAGTAATGAGCCTACTAACTTATATTTAGCATATTATGGGCAAACCTGCTGCAAACAGTTTAGTCAGAGCGGCGAGCGAGTCTGACGCTCTCGTTCCATTTTTCTCCAGGAACTGAACTTTACAGGATGTTGGGGAAATGAATGAAAATGATCATCACCTAAAGAAAACTGACAGAAAGAAAAAATCTCAACATTTGTTGCTCATGTAAACAGATATTTTCTTAGCGTGGACTAGTGCTGTAAATAAATGTCCTAAAAATGACATCTTACTGTAATTATGGAGTGGCTGGAAATCTGCTGAACAACTTCTGGTAAATGGAGTAAAGTCTTGCCTGGTTTTTCTTTAGGTGGTCCCTCGCTATAACGTGGTTCACCTTTTGCTGATTTTTTTCGGGCAATTTGCGTGCTTTTTTTTTTTTTTTTTTTCTTCAGTGCGTTGTGTTCTGCGTCCTGATTGGCTGTAAACCATTGTCAATCAATCTCCTCCGTGCCGTGTCTCCTGTACAGTACAGAAAGCGTTCAGCTTGTCAAATTTACCTTAGTCTTCGATCGCTAGCAGTCTGAAGTGCTGTACTGTATGTTTGTAAGTTTTCTCCAGCAAACACAAAAATGTTGATGAAACGTTTTGCACCAAAAGCAGCTGCGGGCTGGTTTTATTCCATAATACTGGACTTATTTTTCTACAAAAGTTTGAACTTTGAGAGTTTAAACAAGAGAGAAAAGTGTGGAAATGTTCATGTCTGTCTGAGAAAAGTGTATAAAGTGTGTAGTGAGGAGTTTTACGGCCTTAAAACATCTATAATAACTGTAAAAAATAAAGTTAGCTACTTCGCGGATTTCACCTATCAATAAACGAGGGACCACTGTATATGCAAAAAATAAAGCATTCCTTGGTAATGTGCACCAGTCGGTGAGGGTGAGGGGGTTTGGGTCAATTTGGGTATCATCAAAAACTGTTAAATAATGAGACTTAAGGGCCCAACTGTGCTACAGAGTGAGCGATTTACAGTCTGATCTCTGTTTGCAAAGACTTTGGGTTTAGGGAAGCAGAGAGCAAAACTTCTCCGTGCTGAATGTTCACAATCCTTCCTGAACTTTTAAAGATGTTGACATGATTGTACCAATGCAAGTGTGCCCCTCATGTGTTGGTTTGCCCTCCTAATTCAAACGTTTGAAACCTGAATTGCTCTTTTTCTTTTTTTTTTTAGAAAGAACAATCGAACACGACTTTCTGACAAAGCTAGCATGGACTGGATTTGAAAAAAGAAGACAAAAAGAAGCTACTGCACCACTGTGAGGCTAATTTTTGGGTAAGAAGTAAAATCTAAACATCATCATCACAACTGTGGGGCCAAACTAAACAACCACGGGGGAGAAACGTGCTCCTCTGTAGCTGTTTAATAGCAAGAAAATGAGAAATAAGCTGAACATTCACATGGCTGACATTTCTTTACATTCACCTTCCACAACCTTGCATATATACAAATACACACAGAAGGCCAGAAGACTGACGTCTTTACAGCTGTCAGGGGTTTAGCACATTTTATCAAACACATGCAGATTTGCCTTCTTCTGAGTCCGACTGCACAGAGATCAACACACACCATATCACATACATGTTTGTTTGACATACACTGTAGAGCATGCTTTCATTTTAGTACCAGACAGTCACGTGTGAGTGTGTGTGTGAATGGCAGCTCACCCAGAACCATCAAGACACATTTGTGAGAAACGTGACACAGTATGAAAATGCTGGCTTTCCCCAGTAAAGAGGCCAGTTTGCAAAACTGCGTGTGTGTGTGTGTGTGTGTGTGTGTGTGTGAATGTGCATGGTTCTGGGCTTTCATTCAGCATGCGAGCCATTCAAATCATCCACGAGGCTTTAGAGGAAGCTGTGGATGACAGAAGCTGGGTGACATGGAGAGGCAGGCCAAAGGGAGAGAGACAGAGAGATAAGAAAGAGAGAGATGTGGCTCATTGGCACATCTACATAATGGTGGAAGCGACTGAGGCTGCGCATACAGTGCGTGATAGCAGTTCCCATCTGTGGCAGTAACTGTTGATAGTGGGATCTTTAAGCTGAGTGTGCGATTCCTGCAGGTGGACATCTTTCACAATATCACTAGTAATGATCGTGACTGGCTGTTTGGCAGATCCGAATCATCCATTTCAAAACTTAGTGACTACTTTTACGTGTCAGTGCTCCTGTGTGTGACGCTAAGGTCAGGTTGTATTTTCTCTGCTTCACCACAAGAGGGGACCATTATCAAGTAAATAACCACAGATAAAACAAGAGGAAGACCACCAGAATACCACACTGACAAACAAAACCAACACAGACAGCTGGAGAACACAGACTTTCTTTTCTTCCATATTTGTTTTCCTAATGTTTCCATCTATATATAGGCAGCCCCCAAAATAATGCCAAACGTCCCAATCGCATCAAAGAAGGTTAATTGTGGGATTGTTCCAGTGTGATTATGACACCAATCAGTCAAATGTACTTTTCTCCTTCTTGCAGACGAAAATGCTGCATGCACAAGCAGCTAATCCACAAATGAACAGTTGTAAACATCCATTAGCTGAACCTACAGTTTGCTTGTGTGTGTGTGTGTGTGTGTGTGTGTGTGTGTGTGTTTCTGCTGAGTCAAGTGTGAGGTCAGAGCCAAGCTGCTTGTCTATGTTGAATTATTTACAGTTTGAGATACACTTCTTAGCGGCTGTAATCAGTCCTGTGAATGTATATATACATCTCAGTAAATAACACTGCCATGTAGAGTGTGTGTGTGCGCTGGTGTGTTGACGTGCACGCCATGGTATGTGGCAGGGACATGCACGTGGAAATGCCGTGTGCTAAAAGCAGTGCGCCGGGCTAAGCTGAGCCGAGGTGGGCCGCAGGTGTGGCTGTGCTGTGATGCGAGGAGGGAGGGACGTTGTGAGGGCGTGGAGGGTGGGGGTTGTAGGCGTGGTCGAGGACGAGTGGCGAGGGACTCCACTTACCAGATATCTGCGGCTGGATGCCAGGCTGGTCGTTGGAGCTGAGCAACTGGGCCTGGATGGTCTCCACCACACGCTTGAAGCGTCGGCTAGGGCCTGTTGAGAAACCGGGTCCTTGTTATATTCCAGACGTTACACTGAAGCCACGGGGCTGCAAGGAGTACGTAAAAAAACGCAATCCTAGGGGTGCAAGAGTGGTTTTCTTAAGCATAATTTCAATATTGTGTGTTACCCACTGAATTAATTTAGTGTTAGCACTAGCAGTCCACAGGTTCCAGCTCAGCCAGCAATCACAGTAGATGTAAGCCCACATCACCTGATACCACAGGCAAATCTCTGATGGCTGTTCTGTTCCCTTTTGGCTTTCTACTAAGTGCAACCCATGATTCAGTATATTGAGCAGCAGTAATCTATTGTCTGTAGGACTATCAGTCTCTCACACCGGCTTGTTTGGAGCCTCGTCTCAGTTTGTTGTGGTTCCTATGCATTCACCGATGCACGGCTCTCTTAAGGTTCTGCTGCAGCATTTCAGGCTGACTTCTGGATTTGGTTCTTTTTGCTGGCTGTGTTTGGGATCACTTTCCTCCTAAATGACACCATTTTGGCTAAGCTTTAGCAGATGGCTCCAGATTTAACACTGTAATACTTGGGTATACAGAGAAGTTTATGTTCAACTCAAAAGCTGCAAAGTTGCCAGGTCCTGTGGCCATAAAACAAGCCCAAATCATCACCCCTCCACCACCACCAGCTAGTATGAGGACTCTGTGCTGTCCAATAACATGCCAAACATCCAAACACCTCAACTTTGGCCTTGTGTGTCAAAAGGGCATCGTACAGAAGTACTGTGGTACTTTCAGAACATGCAAACATGAGGGCTTTCTCCTGGAAACTTTCCACTGAATAGTCTTCCTCAGTGTAGAATGATGTTTGGAGAAGGCCTTTTTCAGATTGATGGACAGCAACAACAACGTTATTCTAAGATCAGTCTTTGGCATTGTGCTAACATTTACCTGAACTACCCAACTCCTGCTTTTATACAGGTGGCGGCTAATGCTAATTTTATTATTAGCAAGTAGCAGCTAAACTTCATTTTTCACAGGACTGCTTCTGTACTTTGGCTTAGTGTTTGTTAAATAAAGACACATTATGTCAAGTTTTGAAGTTCAACTGAGGCTGTATCTACCCAATTTTAAGACCTGCTGAAGACTAGATGATTTTAATTTATCCTGATATGTAAATCCTCAGAATTACCATGAGGGAGTGGACTAGTCCCACTGTCACATGGCAGGGCAGGTGTGACTGCTCCCTCTGCCTTAGGCTTCTAAACATACAGATCAACATACCTGAATAGATATATTTGAAATATTTAATAACGTTACACTACAGAAACTGTAGCTTCATTTTAAATCATTATATAATCACTTTAATCATTCATTATAGTACCCATTTAGTACTCTGTTATTATTTGACACTGTTGTATTATATTTTAGTGTTGGAGCTGCAGATATGAGATTTAAAAAACACTCAGTGGGTTTGTATGTATCAGTTTTAGATTTTGTTTTTCTAATCAGGGCTTTTTTTGTGAGATAATAAAAACTGAGTATCAATAAATTATTTGAGTGAAATCATCTTAAAATTCAAAGGGAAGACAACCTTCTGATATCTGAGTATGACCACAACAAACCACAACAAGACATTTAAACACAGATTTATAAAATTTTAATATGAAAAATAACTAATTCATCACCCTGACTTTAACCCTATACAATAACAATATGTCGTTTTGGTTTGATTTAAACTGACATCCAAAACATACTGAAATCACACTGTTTCCACAAAAGTCCTGTTTACTTTCCCTAAATGTAAGGTTATGGCTCATGGCTGTAGCTGGGATGGTCACATAGACCTTACAGGGTTAACCCTCCCTTTGAATGAAGCAGAAAATAACCAATGCCTTGACAGTCCTTACACATTACTGTAGCTGACAAAATAACACAGATGTTTAAAGCAAGCTTTAAAAGTCAGTGGATGAACCTGCACCTAGGTGAGGGATGCAGATCTGGCAGATATCTTATGCTTTGTGGGGAGTTGAAACATTGATGATGTGGCCATGTTCAGGAATGGTAACATCCCAGGGATCTCTCTGAACTCGTTACTGATGTTCTATGCACGGCACTGTGGATCTGTTTACTCAAGTTTCATGCAGTGGCTCCTTTTCCTGTTTAGGCCCAACGTACACACAGATTGCTCCACTGTAAGAGACTGCTAAACCTCTCCAGGGTAACCTGTGTTACCTGCGTGTGATATAGATCGCAGGTTTAGCTTCAGGTAATGAGCTTTCCCTGGTGTGTGCGTAACACATACATAAACATGCTGTAAGTGGTAGCTACAGTAAGTTACTCCAAATGGTTGTAGGTTGTGTAGATGAGCAGAACAGTCACTGAAAAGCACAACACTGTGTTCAGTGTCACAGGAAAGAAGAAGACATCCCTGTTCATGTTGCTGAGGCGTCCCAACGAGTTCTCCACAGTAGAAATGTGCATGTTTGTTCCTGTTTAATATACCAGCGGTGTCCGACTCCAGTCCTCCAGAGCTAACGTCCCTGCAGCTTTTAGATGCATCCTTTTTCCGACACACTGGAGTTGGACCCGCCTGACCTACCTACACTCATTCACCAGACACTTTTTTAGGTACACCTTGCACTACTGGGTTGGACCCTCTATGGCCCTCAGGACTGTCACAGATTCACCAAGGTGCTGGAAACATTCCTCAGATCTATGACGCCAATCTCTCGCTCCCCAACATCCCAAAGATCTAACAAAAGTACCCCAGAGGAGTAGACTGAACTCCTTGCCATGTTCAAGAAAGCAGTCTGAGATGCTCTGAGCTGTGGCAATAATAACTGGGACTAAGGTAGGATGGAGTCATGCATTCTTGCTGTTTACATGCAATTCTGACTCCACCCTCTGAATGCTGCAGCACTCCATGTAAAATTATTAAGCTCTTCTGCATACGCTGGTAGCCATGAGTAGTTATTTGAGTTACTGCTGGCTTTGCTGTCAGCTCCTTCTGGCTGTTCCTCGGACTGGGATTGTCACCCAGTGCACTGCTGTTACTGGATATTTTCTCTTTTTTAGACTGCTCTCTGTAAACTCTAGAGAAAATCATGCCATGCTTAAAATCCCCTTTTGCCCCATTCTGATACTCGATTTGAACTTCAGCAGGTCATCCTGACCAAGTCTGCATGCCTCGATGCACAGTGTTGTTTCCATGGTTTTCTATGTGTTGTGATGTATGTGGTTTACCTGAGAGCAAGGTGAAGGTGACAGAATATATGCCGTTCTCCTTTGTGGCGCTGGTGCTCTCGGTGTAGGTGATGTCCACCTGGAACTTCACCGGCTTCTGGAAAACCGTCGGACCAGCTGTGGACTTGTACTCTGCCCGGAAACTGGTCTGAGAGATGACGCTGTGGCTCAGACTGGGAATCTGGGGAGAGAGACGGGGGGAGAGGGTAGGAGGGTGAGGTTGGTGGAAGAGCAAAGGCGGAGTGTTTCTGAGTCAGCAGCACTGGGCACGTAGACACAGACAACTTGCGCATCAGTTAAAATGGCAGCATGGATGTAAGAGAAAGAGACGGGAGCAGAAGGAGACACCGTGCTGGATGTGCTACATCCTAACATGTGGTGACATTTTGATGCATCAGTGGCGGAGACCACGCTAACACCAAGACGTGAACAGACAGCAAGCTGTTGCACAGAGCTGTTGTGGAGGAACAGGATCAATCGTCACCATATTAGTCAGGTTTTAATCTCGTGGCTGATCGGTGTACAGGAGCGTTTGCATTTTTCTCCGGGACTGCTGGGCTTCTGTGCTCCTGCTTTGTGAGCGCAAAACTTGAAAAGACGAGCAATAAAACTCCAGGCTTTTATCAGGCTCATGAGGGAGCACCTTAACCTTATATTTCAGGCTTTTTAACTTGGGATGAAAATGCAAAATCTACAAGTAAACACATATTTTTAAAACGTGCGTATGTGAGAAGAAAAATTATCACTACTACTCCTGTTTGACTTGCTTAGTGAGTATTTCCAGGTACCAACGTGAGCCATAATGAACATAATGTTGGTTTTCATCTGTGTTTTATTTTGAAGGTTTACACATACACTGTGAGTAGTGTTGGGAAGTAACAGAATACATGTACTGGTGTTATGTATTTAAAATACAAAATATGTGTAACTGTATTCCGTTACAGTTACCATTTAAATAGGTGATAATCAGAATACAGTTACTTTGTTGAAATAAATAGAATACACGGGGGTCACTTCCTGTTTCATGTTAGGCTGTCCCCTCTCTATGCCTTCTCTAATTTTGGTGATCATGTAGTCATATGTTGCATGGCTGAGAGCGGCCGGCCCGGGTTTGAGTCCAACCTGCGGCCCCCCCCTTTTTTTTTTCTAATTTAATTTCCATCTGGGATTAATACAGTTTCTCTGATTCTGATTGCTGGAAACACAAACAAAACATGTAATAAGAGGCTCTGATGTAAGCGTCCTGTTAATGTTGGTGGCGTTACACGATGGAGCCAGAGCCAGCGGTGCACGGGCAGGAATGCATTTCGACACCACTTCATAAGAAGAATGGGATGGGCGAAACTTCAGTATCTTCGATGTACTATTGCTGTGTGATTTATTACTATTACTGAAGGCTACTCGCCACCGAGCTAACATTGTTAGCTGGTGTTAGCTGAGGTTAGTTCATAGACTGCAGACTGTTGGGCCATTTTTAAATACTCATGTACGCGAGTCTGTACTCACGTTTTCACTAGTCCAGACTTCACACGGGAGTCTGGACTTCCCGGGAACGCAGCGCGTGTACATGACATCACAGCTCCATCCCGACTTAATTTAACTGTGATTAATATTTGCAATGGAAATTACACATGACATAAAAACATGATGAACAACATGATGTAGTAGATTTCTTTAAGAAAAATGAAAACAAACCTTCCCAACACTGACTGTAAGACTTGGCAGGAAAAGAGCCTTTGGTCGTAAAATTATGTACGCGAAAATGCTAACCAAGATTTTATCGTCTTCATTTTTTTCTCTAATATCTGAGAATAAGACTTCATAGAGATTAACAAAGTTCAGATGTGGGAGGAAAAAAGGCAGATTGAGGTCAAACTGATGTGAACATGCTCTGTCAGGTCTTCCAGTCTGATGTGTTGTAGCAATGACTTTTTGTATTAAGGAAGAAAGCTACAACAATAGAACAGTTATTTATCAGATCAGCCTCCATTGTAGCATAGATCATTCAAATCGGGCATAATGTAATCAATAATGAAAGGTTTCAGGATCAGAAGAACAGAAGAGAGGAGTGAGGAGGGAGACTTACAGAAAGGAAGGCATGCACAATATCGGCCTTTATGGAGCTGAGAGGTTTGTCTCTGATGACTATGAAGATCTGCTCCTCCTTCTCCAGATTAATGAAGTTTCCAAACCATGACTTCTTAGCCAGTCTGCAGAAAAGATTCATGGTTCCAGCATTACAAAGCACACTCAGTATACCCAGGTTATCTTTTATTAACAACTAACAACTAGCTAAGAAAAGAGGTGGGACTGTAACAATTACAAAAAACCCAAACAAATGAGACCGATATTTGACTAATAATTGTAACAGACAGCTCCATCAGCTCCATCACCACTGCTAACTAACGTAGAGTTGTGCAGATGATTACTTTACCTGATTTTAAATTGTTATTATACTTTTGAAAGATTTGTACTGAAGCATTTTCCCAATACACAGACCTGATGGGACACACGAGCTTCTCTCTGACTGAGGAGATACAGCAAACATGCTGTTTTAGGAAGCGGACAGCTCACCCAGCTTGGCTGGTTATTAATCAGAATGGGCACATAACTCAATTTTCTGACATAATAAAAAAGGGCAATATCTTACATGCTTATCAATGACTCGGCTAACTCTAATAAAAAAATAGTTTTCTCCAGCGAATGCCGTTTGGCCCGACAGGAATGTGACATGGAGTAGGCCGAGCGTTTGATTGGAAGAGATTTGGTTATGGAGTTTAAAATAAGTTTTAGCTGGTGTCGTCTGACTTATGATAACCGTCATTAGCCTGCCTGCTAACAGGGACAAACTGCTAAATAATAAACTACTTAACAACAGGGAGCCTGTTCCTGTGTATTGTTGCAGGATTGTTACCTTACACTATAATACTGTGATTTGGTGTTATATAAATAACATCGAATTGACCTGAACTGAAAAAACACAGTTCGCTTGCTAAAATAAAATGCTATCACATGGATAAGTCTACCATTCAGATTCCCAGTATGCTAAAATAATGTAGCTGCTGCAGGTTCACATTTGAAACACTTGTGCTTATTAATTACAGATGGAGGAAATGAACATGTGCTGCTATTAAATAAACATAACGGACAGGTGAGGTATTCAGGTTTGCTGCTGTGGTACTCACTCTGGCGAGGAGTCTGGGGTGAGACTGGACATATCCTCCTGGGTGGGAACTGTGGACACAAACAGAGGCTAAATGTTAGATTCAGCTCTATAACTTATGGAAACGGCACTTGGAGAGATATTTCTGTGTCTTGTTTCTTGCACTACTAAGCAGATATCATCAGTGTAAATGAGTACCATCATGACTTAATTTGGTTTGTCTGGAGGGGGGTTGGTTCAGCAGCATCAAAGCAGCTGTAAGAAAACTACCCAAACTAATGAAAAAATGAGGGAAAATTGTTAATTTTCCACTTTCTGTAATGAGGCCGTTATCTTCTTTATGACATGGCCACAGGCTGCAGATTCTCCCGATTAGGCTGGCGTCAGGTTAACTGGAGGTAAACGCAGTCATTAAGACTAAGGAGCTTGGAAAGAAAAGCGTCTGGACTTAGCGCCCACTCACATCCTGGGCCATCTGACCTCAGGAAATCACATGATAGGGTGGGGCCAGGTTTCACAATGAGCTCACCCGAAACCCTGGCTGATTGGGACCCACACCCACTTTCACACCTTGGCTCATGTGATTAGGTAGAGGATCATCAGGGGGTCCTTTGTCCCTCTTTGGGGGGAAACTCCCACTGGGTTTAAATCTGGGACTCTCCACCACTGACCCTTAGAACTGAAGAAGCTTCTTGGATGAGAGGTGAAACGTCTTCAAGCAACTCAAAGTAGTCCAGACGCTTTTCTTTCCAAGCTCCTTAGACTACGATGACCTGGATGACTGAGAACCTTCACAGACATGCAGTCATTAAGAGATTATTTGTCCTTGTTATTCCCCTGAGCTATAAGGATGTGATGCATAAACACACTCTGCTGAGTAGATTATCACATGGATAAGAGTAAGACATTCAATCTAATTAAGCCAAGTCATGGGGTTTCATTTCCTGGGACCTACCTGTCTCCTCCACCATACCTTGCATTTTCCTGCGGTGGAAGCGCGGTGAGCCGAGGAAGCTGTTCTTGATGGAGTTGAGGCGCGTCCTCCAGGGCATGCCACCAATGGAAGGGCTGGGTGGTGGTGTCGGGCTGGGAGTACCAGCTGGGCTGTCCTTGGGCGTGTGCACTGGGGTGCCTTTGGGGGTTGGGAGAGGGCTCCCTCTGGGGGAGGGGTGGGGAGTCACCTGCGTGATGGGGACAGATTTGGCGTTGTGGTCAGGGTGGAGGTGGTGGCGACGGAGTGGGGACATTGGAGGCACCGGGGAGAGAGGGATAGAAAGCTTGGGGGGAACGGTAAGGGGAGGGTGGCGCCTCACCCGGGGCTGTTGGGGATGCAGGGGGCCAGAGGCTGGCTTGGGGTGGAGGGCTCAGATTTAGGGGTGGTGGCAGTCTGGTCCGTGTTGGGGAGTGGGTTGGACCTGGTGGTTTGCAGGGGCTTCTCAGATACTTTGGGCTTAGCAGGGAGGGTCTGTGTGCGGGGGTGCATGATGGGCGAGCCCATCTTTGGCTGGTAGGAGTTATGTGTACGGGGCCCCACCCCATTAAGGCGGACCTCGGGGGAGTGGGTGGGGCTGCAGTTGGGGGACTGGCAAAGGTCTGGAGATTGGGGTGGGATAAAAAACCGCCGGTTGGGCTGCGATTGTCATGCAGCGTCACAGGTGACAGCAGGGTCAGCCAATAAAAAAGCCAGAGGAACACCACAGCCCAATGAAGGTTCATTCCCATTCAACAAAAATAAAAATAAGCAAACACCAGGA
This sequence comes from Oreochromis niloticus, assembly GCF_001858045.2. Lineage (NCBI taxonomy): Eukaryota > Metazoa > Chordata > Actinopteri > Cichliformes > Cichlidae > Oreochromis > Oreochromis niloticus. The sequence continues at coordinate 2,616,832 of NC_031965.2, forward strand.
AATAAAAAAGGAGTGTGGCAGATGGTTGAGAAGTGGAGCAGGCAGGAAGTGGTGAGAGTGCAAGAAAGAAAGAAAGACAGAACATGCGATTAGCAGAGTGATTAAGCCAATCACGAGGCAGCAGTGGAGCATTCATGACGCATTAACAGAAGGGATGCACCGAGATCAACGTGGTCACTTTGTCCACATTCTCATACTGTGTCGCTTCTGCAGTGTTACAGCACACGCAATATCACAGTTTACCTTCCTTCTCCAAGATTCACCTGTAGTCATTACTTTAGTGCATTATAACCATGTAAATCGCTGTTTACATGGAGAATAAAGCATGGCACGCTTTATCTATCCTACATATGAGCTAGCAGTGTGTCTACGTCTTTAAAAGACAAACCCCTCACTGTGCTGTGAAAACGCCGCCACTGTGGTCTGCGGTCACACTAAACACGCTGGAATGTTGCAGCAAATCTCCAGAATGTGAAGAAACAAACAACTTTTAACTGAAAAGATGAAGGTTTGGAGTTTATTTAAATGTTTTGGCCTCTTACTATCAGGGCCAACCATCAGGTACACGTTCTTTGCACTTCCTGAAACTAAGGCTTTCACCTGACAGAATTCCACTACTGTGAGATACATCGGTGCATCCCTAATTACCAGCAAGTGACCCAGCTTGAAAGCTAACCGATTTAGCTTCACCCTCCAGCTGGGAAAGCAGCCAGAGTGCATGCCCAGTGCTGACGCACAATACTGTGGGATGAATGAGCAGATCACTGATAAGACGGGTCAGAGCAGTGAGAATCCACAGCTGAACAAACTGCAGCAGCACAGCAGACCTCAGCAAATCAAAAAGAGCGAGGCTGCAAAGCCTGTGGTGAGCTGTCAGCCCGTTCTTGGAATAGCATGTGCAGGCTGATCTGCATAAAGTAATACAGTCATGTCTGTGTGAGAGTTTAACACTGAGAGTTCTGCAGTTCTGATTCAGTATTTTCTCATTACAGAAAAAAGAAATGCATCAAAAATTGAAAAGACTCAACAGCTACTCATTGATTCTTTTCAGTAATTAAAACAGTAATCTTTTTAGGAAGTCTCAAAGGCATCCTCTCTTTAGGATGTATGAAACAGACTGAGCAATTAAACTCAGGTGGGTCTGTTGAATCTGTACTGGCACACTTAAAAAAAGCACCGTCACATGACTTTTATATATTAAGCTATCAGCATCACATATAGAAAGAGGAGCTAAGATTACAATCCATCTCCTCTTTAGTTTGCAGTGTCACACAACACAATGTGCTGCTCACAAGGACAAAACATAAAACTTTAGCACGTCCTCGTCGGATAGAAAATGTTACGATACCCAGCCTGTGCTCTTTCTGAGCGTTAGTTAGTAAAATGAATGACTTTAAGGAAACAGCAAAGCAACACCTGGAGGCTGTGAACTGATTCACACACTTATCCTCCCTGCTTTGACTCTGCAGCAGGGTTTTCTCAGAGACTGACAGACTTGTTCTAATTTGCTACGTCATTAGAATCTGTTCTTCATGGACATTAATCGCCAGATCTCAGTTTGGTCTGCGCTCATAGATGAATCTGGTCCCGCTTCATCTAAAGCTCTGCGTGACGTACAGCACAGCGCAGCACACACTGGGTTCAAATGATCCTAAAGCAGATCAGCCTGCTGTGAATAACAATGAGAATAAAAAGAATAAGAACAAAAAGTCCTTTATTTGTTTCACAACTGCAGAGCAGTTAGACAGATGACAATATAGATAAAAAAGAGCATCTTTTATTTTCCACAGATGACCAACTGACTATGATTTGTTTTTCAGCAGTTTGGTGGAAACTGTTTTAGTCAACAAAATGATCGGTCACATTTCCAAAAAGGTAAATTCATCAATAATGGAGTGACATCATCATCAACCCAACAAATAACATCTGTTAAATATTCAATATTACGTTTCCCCTGACGATTTCACCATTCACTTTTTCAACATAAGTTATTGCAGTGAATCATACATGTGTTGGTTTACTTCCAAATAAATGGATTTTTATAATTTGGTTTTAGCCAATATTTACAATTTATTCATGAAGCGCCCATACGTCGGCGCTGGCAAAGGTGTTAGTGGTTCATTGGAAAGAAAGGACAAAATGCAAAAAGCATTTGATTGTTTGGGTGACCAGCCGGTACCCAAACACAAAAAAAATTAAATTCAATCAACAGGCAAACACTAATTTATCCTTGTGGCGATGAGGTTGCTGGCCTATTCTAGTGGGTCATTAGGAACAACCTGACGAATGTTTATTACATATGACTGAAAAAAGGCCAGAACATTTCATTTACTACAGCGGAAGACTCAATAGATACTTTTTAAAAACATTTTTCCCTGAAAACTCAAATTATTAAACTATTAAACTTCGATCAGTTACATAAATTAATTGACTAATTACTGCAGCTGTACTGTTATTTTACCAGAGGATTTGCTTTGTCGTTGCAGTGAGCGCTTTGTGTGGATTTGTTTTACGACAGATACTCTAATATCATATGTGCAGAACATGAAATTTACTCGAGTTCCTCCTGCTAATGTTAGGTAAAGCCCACACTGACCAAGTGTTAGAAAATTACTGACATGCTTTTTCCTTCTGCTTTTACTTTTTCAATAAAACTAAACTAAGTCTTATAAATCTTCAGCAGGCTACAACGAGAGAACAACAAATGGCTCTCAGATGGACTTTGTTAGTTGTATATAGTCAGTTTTGGCCTTTTCAAGCTTTAGTTAGTCTAACAATTCCAGATTGGCTTCACTGCAGGGTTCTTCTTTCTTCACCTGCCCTGACATGATACACAACTCACTTGTTTCCATCATTTAGGCTGTGCTGTACGTCAAACAGGCTTATGATGAAGTCCACAATGTGAGCTGCTGATGGGAGGCAATGGGAGGGAGAAGTGAACAAGTATGTGTGTATGAAACTACAGCCAGCCAGCAAGGTGCTTGTGGGGAACCAATCACTGCACGGAAGGAACGTACACTTACCCTGGGACTGCTGAGAGGACTGGTGGACAGACCAGAGGATGCTCCACTGATTGACCGTGACCTACACACACACGCACACACACACACACAAGGTAAAATCAATATTCACAAAGTGGACAGTATGCATGATGCACAATACCACAATGTACAAAGCAACACACACACACACACACACACACACACACACACACACACACACACACATCTCATTGACATGATGCTTATCCTCAGCCTAAACCTAACCATAACCCAACTGTAACCCTGACACTAAAACCACATTTTGAGCCTCAAAAATGTCTTCAAACCCGTGGGGACGGCACTTTGTCCCCACAAGTATAGTAGCATGCCAATTTTCTGTCCTCACAACGATGCCTAAACATGTACACACACACTTCATTCAAAGGAGCTGAACCTTTCTGTGTAGCTGTTCCTTTATTCCTTTCTACAAATGCATTTTATTGTCTCCGTCCTGCTGAAGCCTTTCCTCTTATCAACATCTGTAAGCTCTCCAAACCAAACTTCTTGAGTTGCCCTCGTGGGGCACTGAACTAAAAATTCAAAACTGGGCAAGAACACTTCATTATTTGTCAGTGAGGCCGTTTCCCCCCCAGACCACAGTCACAATAAGCACCATTAATGCTTTTTCACAGCTGGCATGAGCTCTGGACCTCAGTAAGTTTCTTTTTGAAAATGTTAAAATCATTCATTGTTTCATCCAGACAACATTCATCTTCCACATTTCTATATACTCAGCTTCCCCTGCAAAAGATGAATGTGTACAAAATAAAGTCCTGTACAGTTTTCAAAATCTCTGGTGTTGACTGCATCGCAACTCAAAGAGCTGGTCTGTTCCAAAGTGCAGCCTTTTCTCCTGATCACTGGAGTTAAGGTGCTTTAATATAACATGTTCCTGTAATATAGCCCTGATGGAAATCTGGGCTATGGTGGAAATCCATCCATCTTCTTCTGCTTATCCAAAATATCCTGACTATGTCATTTCTTTGTGATTTTTTGGACTTTTCTGCTCCATTCTCATGATTTCTATCCACAGACTTCACTGACTGCTCGCCTCCTGTCTTTGGGTTCTTCTTTTTCAATTTGATTTAGCGCAGTGACCATTACAGATAGGGTAGTAAGAGGCTGCTAACCTAGCCGTAAATGGTTAGTTACAGTGGAAGTGGTTAGTGAAGGCTTTCACTTCCATTGATTCTGAAGGATCTTAGCTTTGTGTGGCTAATACAACTAGCTGGGAAAGTTATGGTGTGACAGGACAACTTAAGGCTTCAGTAATTCATGTCCTTAACCAAAGTTCAGATAAGCTTACAGAGCAGTTCAGTCAGTGTTACAAACAACACACACACACACACACACACACACACTTACACTGAACCAGAGAGCTACTGCAAAATTCATTACCATGGTTTCTCTTTTCTTCTTTTTATGAGTGTTTCCATTTTTCATTTATGTGTCATTAACTTTTCACCCCCCCCCTTCTTGCTTTTGCCCGTACACCACGCGCACCACTTTCACCATTCAGGCCTGCTGACGTCTTTGAAGACTTTGGGATTTAATTGCCCGTAGACGATTTGGCTTTGTTGGCAGTGAAAAATGAAAACAGTACATCATAATTAAAAATGCTTGAAGACACAGACAGACTGATAGAAACACAGACACACGCGCGAGCACACAAAAAATAAGAAAATAAATAAATAAAATTCTCATAATGGAGAGATGACATTGCTGACTACAAATTAGATTTTGCAGATGTGCTGTCATCACACGAGGCAATATTTGGAGCTCACAGCTATGACGCTGCCCCTTAGTTTCTTCATTATTATTATTATTTTCATTATAACCATAAAGTGAATAAATGAAACAGTTGCCAAATAATATTTAAAATCCGGTGTGCGGATGTTGAAATGTTCTCTCTTCAGCTGCTTTAGCGTCTCTACAGCGATGCAGCTGAAGAAATTTCTAAAACAAATATTAGCAAGTTGTTTGAAATCAATTAGCTTCTTCTGCTTGCGTAAAGCTTTTATAAACACAGTATTTTTACATCTGAACTCGACATTCTACTTTATTTGAATTTAGCTGTGAGTGAAATAAAACATCTCCGTAACTGCTGCTGTGCATTTCTTTGAAATAGAAAACAGGCTACATTAATCTTGTTTTTTTAAATGACATGATTAATTAGTCTGACTTAAACATGCTGATGATTTACGTATTTAAGAAGTACAGACGAACGTCAAACACCTGATGGTGAGCCTGCGTTCATAATACCACTTCTAATTTTTCATTTAAAGCAGCTATCATTAATTTAAATACACAGACACACCTCGTTAAATGTGGTCACTGCTTATGTTTCCTAAAAGTAAACTGCAACTAAAAACTGTTTAATTCATTTGGAAATAATAGCAAAGGGCGGTCTCTCTCAGAGTCTCATTTTAAAATGCTTAACAGCATTACAGAGTATATTTAAAGCCTGGTAGCCAACTACCTATGGGTCGTTTCACACTTTCTGATAGGCCTCATCTTTGCATCTAATTGGAGTGACTGAACTGTGCCTCTCTCCTGTTTGTGCCGTCAGAACCTTTTAGGCTATTTTTTAATGAAAACACCTGACAAACAATGACTTACTTAATGGTACAGATCATCGACGATGTTTGTTTTGGTGAGTGAAATTATATCAATTAGAGCTAATTAGCAGATGTGTGTGTCTGTGCATTGCACCAGTGCTCTTTCTGAATGCAGTTTGCTACCCAAGGTTCTTAGAATTAGTTGATCATTTTTGCACTTTACCCTTTTATCCAAATATGGCACTTCTGGTTATGCAAAAAAATATACCAGTAGCCAAAAAGCTAACATTTATAGTTTTAAAGAGTTTAAAAAAAATGATGAAATCACAGTTCATTCATGACACTTGTTTTTCAAACCAAAAACTGGACCTTCAAAATTATTTAAAATAACCAAAGAGCAAAACTAAATAAATAATTGAAGTTAAGAAATCATTACGTGAGAAGTTGGAAGCATCAAACCTAACTTTTTGAAAATCTGCTAATTGTATCAACTACCTCATGATTTAAAAGCTCTTTGTTTTCCATTATTGTCCTTAGTACTGCTGTGATACAGTGCCACAAAGTATAATAATGCAGAATCATACATATTCTATCTGCTCTGCGTCCTCATGCTGAGGAGGCACACGCTGATGTTACGTTAAATGATGGCGACGGGACTCTCCAGTCAGGGAGAGGAGCTCTTTTGTAACATGCAATTCATCAACGGTGACGCCCGTCCAGGACAAACCCAGGAAGCTAACGCTACCTCATCTCTGAAACGGTAAAATGGATTCCCGGTTTGTTGCTGGTGATGTTTGTTTGTGAGCACAACAAACGGATATTCCCAGTTAGATGACGAGCAAGATAAAAAGCTGTTCACTGGGACTGTGGACCTCATTTTCATCTCCTGTTTATTCTCCATCTGCATTCAAAGCAATTAATTTATGCTAATCTCCATTAAGGCCACGAATCCATAGACAAACTTGTGTTCCCCCTGCAAGGTCAGCTGCACAGGGAGGATCCACAAATCACTATACACACCCCTCCCCATCATTGGAAAAACACACTGGCAAAGTGCAAAAAAGTTGACGTTTGTTTGCCAGTATCTTCACTCACTCACTCACTCACACACACACACACACACACACACACACACACACACACACACACACACACAGATGATATGGAGTGGAGATGTTAGGAGGGGAGGAGGGGGTGTTAGACACGGAGGCAGAAAGTTGACCTAAAAATTGTGTTTGCCTCCCAGCGGCTGAGGAAGCAACACCAAAAAGGAAGGAGTGCAAAACTCAACGTGTGCCATTTTTCAGATTTCAGTGTGAACAGAATACTCTGCTCACACTGATATAGGCTTCTGATAACCGCGTGACCATTTTACATCATGGGTCCAAATACTGGTTAGATCCAGTACTATCTGACATAATGCACCTGAGTTTCCATTTGTATCCACTTTGTCTTATTATGCACTGATGGACACCAGGGCCTTCTGTAGTCTGTCCCTACAATTCTAACATCATGTAAAAGTTGTTGTTATCCAGGCACTCTTCACACAGACTGATCCATTTACAGTAAATAAGGGGCACCTACAGTGGCTCTAAAATGAAAAGAAGTCAGAACATGTAAGAAGAAAGCTGAAAACTGACTACAACATTTGGACAAACAACATTTTACTGGACAGAAAAGGTAAACATGCTCAGATTTTGCTTTGGGGTCCAAGATTTTAGACTTATTCACCAGGATTGTAATGAAAATATTTGTAACCTGTTTTTTGAAGTAGGGTTGCATTTACCCAAACATAAAATTGATTTTTATTTATTAAAATATCAGGAAAATATGTTGTCAAAGCCAGTAACACAGAGTCACTGTCTTACCTATATTTGGACCAATGCATTTATGTGTGAAGTCACTTTCCAGAGACCCAAACTCATTACATATCAGTTCACAGCTAGTAAAAAAACAGAGCCAACGACGGTGCTGAGAGAAATGATACTCGCCTGTCGCCAGAGATATTAATCCACTAATAAAAAAATAAGACTTTCTCCATCTTTGTCCAGAAAGTAAAATGTTATTGACATTAGCTGTTAGAAATGTCGATTGTGTTTCTTTTTGGGGATGTTTTTGTTTTTCTTAATGTCGTATTTTTATTGAGCGTCTGAAGTGATTTGTTAGCAAAGAGAATGGCTTGTTGTGCCGTTGCTTTGGTCACAATGTGGTTTTTTAGATGATCAATTAATGCATAAATGATGCAAAAGAAATCACAAATGTTTGAGTGGCCACACTTTTCGTGCTTTTTAAAAAAAATTAAAGACAGATTTTCATAACAAAAAGTAAATAAACTTTTCCTATGATGAACCACATGCTACATCTACAAGTGAAAGACAAAGATGTGACCAACTTTAGCAAGCAATAAGAAAAACCAAAGAGACGAGTGGGAAGAAAATAACACAGACAACAACACAGAAACTCAGAAATCCAATACCTTTCCTCCTTGCTGCAGTTAGCGTTTGTGATATCCAAGCTCTTACTGAAAACAGATTTGCTAAAAAGGGGGTAGAAAAAAAATAAATCAAGAGATAGACAGAAAGGCAGTCAAGCAAGGGAAAACCTAATGTGCAACATGCGAGTCTATTAAAAAATAAAAATAAATCTTGAAACTAATTTATTACTGTGAAACTAAAATAAAACAAGACATAAAATTACCAAGAACCCAAGAACTAAAAAACCTCAGATACATGCAGAGTTCGAGAACTGAGGAGTCAAAAATTAAGAGGAGACACACACTCATGGATCATGCTTGAGTCAGTGGGACATTCAACACACTCCCTTACCGTAAACAATCGCTTTCTGTATTTTTGCACCTCTGGAACATTTTTACAAGCTGTAATGTTCAGCTTTATTGTCTGAATCGTCCTCAGAAATAGGAGAACGCAGCCAGACGCGCAGGCTTTCTGACTGTTAAAGCTGGTGAAGTGTAACAAATCAGACAGCACCTGCTGAGTGCAGCTCATCACGAGCAGAGCTGCGTGCAACAATGTGTATGAAAACTCCAGCATAGCGTATGTCAGCATTTAGAATATGGTTTTTGAACAATAAAAATGCTCTGAATGCACAATTTGTTTTATATGAAGAGAAACAGTTTTTCATGTTCCGACAACAAGAACACAGCAGACCAGGTGATGTCAAAGTTCACATAGGCTGCCCTGTTTGACCTAATTCAGCCTATCCACAGGTGCTGTGCATCTGCAAGAACCTTTTTCACCTCCTTTTCATGCTAGACCTGATTTAATCTATGTTGTGTCTGTCGTCACTCATGTACAAGGGTCCTGTCACTCACTCAACATAAATGACTCAATGAGGAAGCATCAGTCTCCTTGTTCTACATTAGCCATGACTGTAACAAATTAAAATGCAATTTAAACATGGGCGAAAACAGTAAAACTCTAATATGCAGAGTAATAGTGCATATATTATTTATTATTAACAGGAAAAATATTTAAGTGGACAATGTCATATTAGAATAATATGTTCAGTGTACTTTAGAGTATTTCAGTATATTCCAATGTGCCTTGACTGCTGGTTTATGCAAATAAAGAACCTTGAACTTTGATATCATGGATCTAACTAAGTAAAACGAAAAAACACCCTTCAAGCTTTAATAATCTGCACTTAATGAAATACCAGTTTTTTATTGTGCAGCAATTTTGTGTGCATTAAACACAGACTTGTTAACAGGCATAGAGAAGTGTAACTTTTAGGTACGTATATGTGAAAGTTTTGTCTTTTATGTCGTTTCACTATAATTCACCCTTACAGGCCGGCTAAGTGACGCCCATGTCATGAGGCGCTGGTGCCTCCCTATATAATAGGCTGACGTAGCGTCAGATGTCATTCAAAACAAGCCCACCCCTGCCTTGCTTCCATACCCAGGAGGGCGGTCTGGTGAGACACTCACTCATGCTACTCAGAGAACCAGGGTTATATACATAACCTTAAGCTCGCTTTCACAGCATTCATTTTGTGTCTCACTATGGGAGAAATACTGACTCCCAGATTGCCAGACATGCTTGTTAAGGAGACAACTGTCTCCATTAGCACTTCATAGGGGAGATGCTGTCACCTGGGAGGAACCTCCACTGAGGACTGAATGCACCAGGTTACGTCCTGTTACATCTAACCTGTAAAACCTAGCAAATGTGTGAGGATGAGGCCCACTATGCAGCTGCACACACCTCCTGGATAGAAAGTTCCTTAAAGAGAGCTCATGCGGTTGCCAGACCTCTACACAGGCCAGCAGGAGGCTGAAGACCCCTCCAAGTATAGGCCAGGGCAATTGCTCCTACTATCCAATGGGCAAAGGTCCTGTTTAGACACAGGCTTTCCCATATGTGGTCCCTTTGTCTGACACTCTGGGTTCTGTCCATATAAATGCACAGAGCACAGACTGGACCCAAGGTATGCAGCCGCTGTTGCTCCTCTGAGGTGAAATGCAGTTGGTAAAAGGCCGGCAGTTCTACGGGGGAACACGTGCCGTCAACGTTTGGGATAAAAGCGGGGTTATTAAGCCGCATACTGAGTAGTATTATCTGAGGAGAATTGAATGCATGACTGATGCACTCATGCCGTCGCGGTGAGGGTGGAGTCTCTGTGAACCCATTCAAAGCTGGGGGGACTCTTATAGCCCCTTTGGTTCACCAGGTGAAAATTTCTCAGGTAAATCTTTTCTTTGAACTGTGTGGGAGCAACACTGAATTGTAGCCTGCAGCCCTTTTCCAATGTCCTCAGCACAAATGCTGACTGAGTGCAGATAGCCCAGCTCTTTATGTGGAGAGACAGAGGGCTCACCGGCCACTTCCCTGAAGATAGCATGTTGGCACCCCCTTGTGGTTGCTACGCGTAACATACGCCATCCCGATGTCCTGTCACCTCCCTCACCTGTGACGGAGGTGACGGGCACGTCTGCATTATCACAGTTTAATCCAGAATGCATGAGAGACGTGCTTGTTAAACAACACTGCAATCTTTTGCTGTTTCCCTCTGACGGGTCCAGTGACAGGAACGCCGGCCAGATTACTGCACTCTGTGTGGAACATGTCCCGTTGAACTTGCTCTGGAAAGGAGAGTTTTAGGCACTTAGAGGACCCTGAAAGCCCAGCACGCCAGCCCAGCGCAGTGCTGCTGGGGTGGCATGCTGGGCCCTTCTGCATGGATATAACAGCCGCCTGTTGAAGGGCGACAGGGGTGTCAAGGAGATCCTCTTTTTCCTTACTCGGCAGGTTGGTGAGCCCGAGCCAGAGTGCCGGCTCCTGGAGAATCATGAGACCCATGGCTCTCCCAGTAGCCTCTATAGCTACCTTGTGGAGGCGGAGGACGTGGTCAGTTATGACGCAGACTTCTTCCCACACTGTGGTATCTGATTTAGCTGTCATGTCCTCGTCTAGCTTGGCTTGGTAAGCCGTTAGCATAGAGGAGGCGTTGTGGGCTCTTACCCACAGAGCCGTTGCCTTGTAGCACTTATCTGTAAGGCTAGACTGAAAATGGTCTGTCTTGGAGAGGAGGGATGGGGTGATGAGGACAGAGATGTCTTCAGATGGTGAGATGGCTCACTATTAATAGTTCCACTTGTGGCATTTGACTTCATCCTCTCATAAACCAAAAGGGAGCTCACCACGATGGGGTGTTTTTTGCTGTATGGCTTTTCTTTCCACATCACTTCTATCTCATCAAGTAGCTCCGGGGTAACAGGCAACACATGCTTCCCCATCTTTTTCGCCTTTGGATATTTCTCACCATCAAAACAAGATTTTACAACCTCTGTTTGCACGCCATACCACGGGATGTTGAGCCTAGCAGCTGCGCGCTTGCACACGTCCTGCATGTCCAGGAGAGACGGCAGTGCAGATTTTTCAACCTCACCGGTAGCCAAGGGCTTTTCAACTAAGCTGATGCTAGCCAAGGAGTTGGACTCCTCCTCCTCGTCAGACAGCAGGAGCTCCGTGTCGCCCGACTCATCTCCGTCCTCGTTAGCATCTCCATCCAGGATGACTTAAGCATGGGGGAAAGAACTCACATTTTTCATGTGAGGGTCTGCATCTGCCCAGCTCGAGCCTGGTGTTGTGGCCAAATCATCAGGCATTTCAATTTCTCCTTGCGCCGCAGCAGCCTCACACAGCAAAGGGTCGCCACCCGACAGGTTAGCCTGGCGAGCTAGCCTGCGGCGGAGTAGTTTGCGTGTGAAAGCCGCGCAGTGTATCCCAGGCAGAAATCTATTTGGACAAAGTTTTGCAACTTTGTTGTCAGTCATAACCATGGTTAGCTAGAGAGTTGTGAACGTTAGCGAGCTCTACAACTCACTAAAGTCCAGAGAATATTGCTATTCCTCATCTAGCATGGGGTGAAAAGTACTTTTCTACAGGTATTGCTACCTAATGTGAGAACCTGCTAGCGCCGAAGGGTATTGCTACCTGATGATAAAGCTAGCGGTACCTTTATTAGCAAAGTGTTGCTACTTCCCAGGGTGAAAGTATTGCTACTTGACACCAACATTAGCCACAGGACAGTATTGCTACTGCTTGTATGCTAGCACCCAATAGCACAGGTGTCTACAGGCTTCTGTTAGAAACAAGAAGAAGCAGTGAGCAGATACCAATCCAGCACCCGGGAGCAGTGTGCAGAGACTCAAGGGTACCTCAGGGTAACCGTTTGGTGGATTTGAACCCCGAACCTTCCGGTCATGGGGCGAACACTCTACCTACTGAGCTATCCCACTGTCTGGGCATCACTTAGCTGGCATAATGGCATTTGAGCTTCTGATAAGGTCACACAAGAGACATTCCCATAATGAGACAGGAAATAAGTGCTATGAAAGAGAACCACGACACTGCAACAATATCTTCAGCTCCTTCAACTTAACCTCTTCTATCAAACCATAAATTACTCAAAATACATCCAGAGCATATATTGAATTAACTGTGTTAGCTTGCTCTCTTGTAATATAAAAAACACATACAGCCACCACAGTGTCAACCATTGGTTACAGAAGTCCATCAGGCCATTAAATTGATGCTCCATCGGTCGTTTCAACTGCATCTGAATATAAAGTAAGTAATTTAATAAGGTAGCTTGATGAAAGCTTGTTTTCACACATAAACTCCCGACAACGACAATACGGTTCGGACATCGTCTCCAGTTTCCTGCAGCATGGGATTAATCCTCAGCTGGATTCTCACTCCTACTCTGGTTTTGGTGAAGGAGCTGCAGAGCCAGGACTGATGAAGACCGCTCACTCGCATTATTCTCAGATCGGTGCAATCAGATAATATGTTGATAAGATATTTTTTTCTGCTTTGTTTTTTTTTTAATGTTTTTAGAAGATTTTGAACTTTTGTCTTGTACTAATACCTCACTCCCCTAGTAACAACATGCTGTTGCTTCAACTCTTCATGTAGGGTTTCGCATTATCGTGTAATCTTTTCTGTTTGTCATATATGTGTGTACACCCATGTCCATACAAGGTTATTAGGCAGGAGGAAACACATGGATTGCAACCTCCTCCATTATTTTGTCACAGCTCAACTACAAAAACATCCACAGGATTTCGTGCATGCCAACTTGCTAAATGGATTTCAGTTCACAGCTTCTCAAGCCGGGATGCTTCTTGTCCTCTTTGACTGCATGCTCCATGCACACTTTACCCACACCACGCACAAACCTGAGAGACCGGTCCATGCATTTCAACATCTGTGATGAATTTCTGCCAGAGCTAAGAGTGCACTGTTAGTCTCAGGCAGATCTAAACCCAGAGATTACATCAGGCCTTGTGTGATGTGTATTGTACGTCTGACACCACCAGAGAAAGAATAATGCATCATGTATTTAACCACAGTTCACTGAAGCGAGGAAGGACTTACAGCTGTTTGAGAGACTTCCCAGTAAACCTGACAGAGTTCAGTGAAATGAAAGATTGAAGTATGGTCGTACTGAGGGCAAACAGTACGTGTGTGAAATATTTTTAAAAGGCCAGTCCAATTTTGATAAAGTGCTGTAAACTGTGATTAAATGCATTATTTATCATAACTGATAATCAATTCAAAACTCATCAATGACACTTTAAACAACAGCAAACTGCCTTGATTGACCTGGAGAAACATGTTTGTCCATGCACACGAGCACACGTGCCAGTCTCAGTCTTTTACCTCTGTCCGTGCGTGGCCATGTCGATGGCTCGCCGCACTGGTACAGGAGACCCTCCCTCTGTGACGCTCAGCACCTCCATGGACTTTCTCTCCGGCCTCCGCTTGCCGTGACGGCTCAGCATGGGTGAGTCTACACGCTTCCTGGGAGGGTCTGCTGAGCGGGCCCAGGGTGAGCCGAGATGAGAAGGAAAAAGATAAAGGCAAAAACATTAAAAATGATCATTTAAAAACAAAAAACAGTCAGAAGAATTCAAAAATAACACGTTATTCTATATTTATCAAATGGTAGAATCTCATAATGCTGATATAAAACAACAAATTAAAGTTACTTTTTTCTGTGGAAGGAAGACACTCATGGATAAAGAAGATAGCAAACGCACACAAAATACATTTTCTTGGCATCTCAGCTAGTATCAGTTTCACATTAAAAAGCTAATCAATATGTCAAAACATGACTGTATTAGCATATATTTAGCTTTAATTTGGTAGATTAGCTACATATTACTTCAACACATTAAAATACTGATGATTTAGCCAGTAAAACTAGCTGTAGTTACTTTCTCAACAACGGCTTTGCCATGTAAAACGTAATTATATAAATATGCAATTTGTAAATGTATGTATATGTAAATATGTCATTTCCAAAAACATATTGTTAAACTAGTAGTAACAACAAAAATTGATGAAAAAAGGCTCTACACAGAGTACACAAAGACTGTGTAGCTTTGTTAGCTAGCTTAGTCTGCACTCTTCCACAAAAAGATAGCTAACCACAGAGCTATACTCATAAAAACAGTGTATCTAACTAACTATCCAAGCAAAAACCAAAGCAAAAGTCACAAACAGGATGAAAAGTGAAAACGGCAAAGCTACATTTATAGAAAGTCGGCTAACAGTCATAAGCCAAGCTTACTATCCGGTATTTAAGTGATAACATGATGAACCCTGCTTCGGGTCCAAACTACTCTGCGTTTTTTAAGGCTGTTGTGTTTTTAACATGTTTTAATGTTTTGTATCTTGTTCTATTTAATCTCAACAAACCTCTAAAAACAGTCAGTGATCACACTCAGTTTTTATTACCACTGTTCATTTTAAAGCTCAGTTTTTAAACCCTTACGATGTAACTTCAGCCCAGCCCATGCAGCAGTATATTAATGACTAACCTTGTATCAGTGTTGCCAACTTCTCAGTAAGGAAAATCGCTATTGGCTGTCCTAAAAGTCGCTAAATGACGTCATCGCCTAATTTGCATAATTGGTCACGCTAATGTAATTGTAACCTATAAACCTATAGACATAAAGTGAGTAAAAAATGTCCTAAATGCAGTTAGAATTTATTTAGAACTACAAATTAAATTTCTTTTAGTAATTATTGTTTTTTAATGTCACAATTCCAACCCTGCTCCTTTATCCGGGCTTGGACCGGCAAAAGTGACCCGAAATTGGCACTCTGAGGGAGTTACTTTGTGTGTGTGTTTATAAGTAGTTTTAAACTTTGTGATCCACAAAACAGCATAACAGTAAAAGAAGAACTGACTGCGTTACAGTCAGTGCGGGAGCAGCGGCGTCGCTCATGCACGATTCATTTGCCGTTTGGAGGCATAGGTGTGAACACCTCCTGCCCTGATAGCAGCTGGGGGAGGACTATCCTCCACCCGTGAGTGCTTTGGCACGGTGAGGTGCCCACGGCAGCACGGCAGTGATCAGTGATGGGAATAACGGCGTTACAAGTAACGGCGTTACTAACAGCGTTACTTTTTTCAGTAACGAATAATCTAACTAATTACTATTCCTATCGTTACAACGCCGTTACAGTTACTAACAAGAAAACGCGGTCCGTTACTATTTTTCAACAAACAGACGGTTGAAGCTGTGTTCAGCTTACCGCATCTTATATCAGCTGCACAGAAGTAGCTGTAAGTAATCTGGACGCTACAGCTTTAAGCAGCTGCGCGCTCCCGCGGACGGCAATCACTTTCTGGCACAACACCTGGAGCTCAGGGGGCAAAACAATCGCATGAGTGCTGCTGTTTGACTGAGGAAGAATAAAGTAGTCGTGGTAAGTTAATCACATGACAAAGCAACACGGTGATATATACCAGTTTATAAATTGTACTGATAGGCCACGTAAAACCAGAGTCATGATAAACAAGATATACGCGGCGTTTTTTTCCTCAATAGTTTTGTCACATTTACTGTCTAAGGACAGCGCAGCAAGCACTCTCTGCTTATGAGCAAAAAATAAAAAAACGGGAAGTTTTAGGAGTGACGGCGAGAGAAAGAGAGAGAGAGAGAGAGAGAGAGAGAGAGAGAGCAGAAAAAGAGAGAGCGAGTTTTGAGATGTGAGAGATTTGTGACGTTTAGCGTGTTTGGAGTGTGTAGTTAATGTGTTGTGGATAGTTTTGTGTTGTGTGTCAGAACAATGAGGCGACTGCTGTCTCCAGGTAGAAACAGCAGTGATACACCTGCTGCTGTCAGACCTGCAGGTATCAGGCTGTGATGTTCTCCTTTATAGTGGACAGAAGTTATTTTTTTGGAGTGGCACAAATAATTTGTGTGGCATCTTATTGAAGAACAGCTGATTGTTCTGTAAATAGTTTGAAATGGTTATTTAAAAAATCAAGGTAAATGGATGCAAATAAATTTGTTGTTTGCAAAACTTGTGCATAGGATTTTAAAATTGACAATTAATATTTGCATTTGAAGTTATGAAATATCATTCATTAAAGATGTTTATGGTTGTTACAGTAAAAATATAACTTTTTCTACTGATTTTATGTTTTTTGTCTGATTTTAGATCAATTGTGTTAATACAGTATGTCAAAATGAGAACATAACTGTAAATTCAGACACATGAGGTTGTGCTGAAAAGGATGATACCAAACAAGGCAAATAAATAGTTTTTAAAGGTGAAATGTGGAGGGAAAATCAAAAGTAGTTAAAAACGGCCAATTATACCCTGGACCCCAGGGGGTTAAACGTTTTTTAAAGTAACGCAATAGTTACTTTTCAAGTAATTAATTACTTGTAGAATCTTGTAACTCAGTTACTAACTCAGTTACTTTTTTGAAGAAGTAACTAGTAACTATAATTAATTACTTTTTCAAAGTAACTTGCCCAACACTGAGAGTGATACGTGTTTTCATGTCAAAAAGTCGTCATAAATAAGTCTCCAATAACACCAGAAAAAGTCGCCAGATTTGTCGCTAGTCGCTTTTTAGAAAAAAAAGTCGCTAAGGGGTCTGAAAACTCGCTAAATATAGCGACAAAGTCGCTAAATTGGCAACACTGCCTCGTATTGTGGATGGATTATCTCAGTTGTTCTCCTGACTGAAGTTTGGTCCGTTTACAGCATCCTGCCATGCGATTGCATTTGTCCCTAACCATCGGGAACCCTCACGTTAACTTTTATCGAGTGGAAAAAAGTTAGCGTTCATCCTCCAGTTTGACTGTGTTTATGCTAACATAGCTGTGTCGCTAGCGATCACGTAGCACATCATTATATACCAGCTAGCCCAACTTCAGTAACCCATGAAAACAGGATTTGTTAGATTTAACAGAGTTAGAAGTTAGCAGGAAGTTAGCTCGCTAGCTTCCACCTAAACATGATATAGCATGTTCTGACTGAGAGATTTCTGAAACATTCAAACGTACAGCTCTGCTATCACTTCCAACATAAATGAAGACAGAAAACTAAACAGCAGTGACGTTTGTAGGATGCCTGGATGTTAAACATCATAGTTACACCTGGTAAAGCAGCAACGCTGCTCATTTTATCAAAGATGAAAGAATTTAGACAGTTTTTAACTCTCAGTGATGCTGCAGTGTTCGTTTGACTTTGGGACCTGAAGCGGAGTTTGGACCCAGAAATGGCTAATGACGTCAGACTTAAAGACCGGATAGCCATCAGTTTTGATGAACCTTAGTCCTTTGAATTAAATATAAACACCTTTTTTTAAGTTGCTAGTTTGACATATTTAAAAGATCTATTAATATTAAAATAAATATTAGTAGGAACTTACTCAAACAGAAATGCAGAAAATTCCTAATCCCTGTAAGATGGAGTCTGAATGCTACTCCTTAATTAAACTAGTTTAAATTGGCGAGGACACTGACAGACCACAGGTTATTGGTAGATATGAGTTGCTTTCAAAGTTAATAGAGACTGTTCAAAACTGGAATCAAACAACATGTATATTTTTTATAAAACAGGTTTGTGGCAATCCTGGATGAAATAATTAAAAAGAATCAAAACATATGGAATCAAAAAACAGTGTTGGCATTTAAAACCTTCATTGCTTCATTTGCCTTACTCGATTTTGATTTACTGTATAAACGTGCTTAGCATGTTAACCAAAACTGCTGAGCAGAACCAAACCGTGGTGAATTTATCAAAGAACAAAGAGATCCTGTACTGATGGGGCTAAGGGGATGACCAAAGGTATTAAATTCACTCATCTGTTCCAAAGATATTAGCAAAACACCAAATAGTCGTTGAGGCATTCATGTATGGGCCAATGGCAGATATTGGTGAGACTGGCCTACCGATCTCGTTGCGCGGTGGCAGGTTCTGGTCCTCGTGGCTGGGATACCTCTCCTTCCGGTCCAGTAGCAAGAAGTAGATCATCTTTTCCTGGTTGTCACTGTAGAGACAAAGAGAGATGACCGTGAGCTGAGCACCCAGCGGTTGAGACTGGGACAAAAAGACGGTCCATCATCGCAAGATATTAAATGAAATAATTCATCAAGCTGACAGTTTGTCAAGCAGTCTCTAATATATTTCTCTTCTCCGTCTCAGTGCCTCCCACCCTTTCAATCTGCTTCATGTGTGGTTTTGTAAACGACTTTTTTCCCTTCATTGTCACTCACTCCTCAGACAGCAGATCTTTGGTCAGTTTGTCCTTGTCTCTGAAGCAGCCCAGGGAGTGCATGCTCTCCAGGACGTCGGGGTCGATCTCTTCAACCGAAGCCAGTGTTCTGATGGCCACCTTCCTGGGGATGGGCTGCTCGGGTTCTGGCTCGTTCTTTCCAGCTCTGCATCATAGACCGCACAATCAAACGTTCTGGTGAAGACACTAAAGCTTCACAATGAAAGAGAAGCTCAAGTCCTTAAATTCAATGATCAGAAAAAGCTTTTGAAAACTTCAATTTGGTGGAAAGTTAGTAAGTGGTAAAGTAATCGAACCAAAGATGCACAGAGGTTTGTCAAGACAGCAAAAAATTGGCAAGACTTGCTTTTGATAACAGGACACATTTATACACAGTAAAAGAGTTTTAGAGTCATGCAGTCTGCTGTGTGACAACACCAGCGTGTCACCAGCAAAACTTCGTTACCCTCTGTGTGATTTCAAATCAAAAGAATTTGAGTTTTAAAATCCAGAAATATTATATCCATTAGAAATCAGAGGTGCATTAGAGCATCCTGATGATCTGGCCTCTCAGCGTTGGAGCAAACACAGCTCTCACTCTCAGGACTAATGGACACGAGAGGTCTCCATCAGAGAGTTCAAAAAACACTTATTATTTTCATTCTGCATTATCTGCTGTGGCGTTTTTCTTTCATCACATCACTTAAAGCAGACGTGCACGTACACACTGAACCAAGACAGAAGCAGACAAAAATAAACACAAGTGTCTGTACTCACAGATACCACGTATGCTTCTGGATCTGCTCCAACTGTAAGGACAAATAAACATTAATGAATGATTTCCAAGTGAAACGCACAAAGACGAGCAGGCTCGATGGTCTCTGAAGATCCAGGGAATGGGCGGCTTTATCAAACAGCATTAAGTTGCAGGATCCAGTGTCCACTTCACCACTACGAGGCACACTGGTGAGCATGCTGGTTAACTTGCACACTGCAGCTTTTTCCAGCCTTTTTAAAGCTCAGGAGCAATGAACAGGAGCAGACCCTACAGCCACCGTCCGGCTAATTGCAGTGAAGTAAACCCAGGCTATGACTTAGTAGCAGGGAGGTTTGCAGTGTAAACGTTTAAAAGCCTTCCCTTTCAAATCTTCTTTATAAAACTGGTTTTTAAAAATAGTTTCTCGGTGACTTGTGTATCATTTCTTTGGTGTTTGATTTAGTTTTACACTTTTATGCTGTTCTTACTCCTGAATTACAGATTTATCAGATGTGGTATGATGCCTAAAACAGCTGCTTAACCTGCAGATTGAAAGCAGATTATCTAACAGTACTTTTGTTATATTTGCAATGATTGTTTTCTAAACAAATCTTTGGCTTTAGGTGAAAAGAAAGCACAGCAGCTGCAAGGCCAGTCACAGTGCAAATGTGCTAAATTTAGCACAAGTGCATCATGTAGTTCCTAAGGCAGCAGCCGGAGATCATAAAAATGCAAAGCGACCACAGTCATGCTGATGGAGGACTTCAGCCCTCTCCGGGTCTATAACGAATCGGGCCAGGAGGTGATGTGACGTGGGCAGACTGCAGCAGCTTACCGTCAGCCTCTTAATGGGGTCTACTTCAATCATGCCACGCAGAAGGTTCTGACAGTCTGGAGGGATAAAGTGAGGCATGTGGAAAACTCCCAGCTTCACCTTCTCCAGCAGGTTTCTCAGGTTGTCGTCATCAAAAGGAAGAGCGCCCTGAGAAAAGGCACAATGGTAACGTCTAAACATTTACACATTTCAATCCCTTGTTTTCTGTTATACATCCTGTTGTAGTGGTGGTTACTTCTGAATAACGTGGTCTTAATAAAGGTCGGCATAGCTGTAGACACTCCTTTGGAGTCTAAAGTCTTCCCAATGCTGTAAACGCTCCGTTTCAGATTGTTCTGTACTCCCAGACCTTCATAATGTCAGCGAGAGTGGATATCTACAGTTGGTCACATGAGGCACAGAAGCCCCGCCCACTGGCTACTTAACCTTTCTGTTGATGAGCAGAAGGCAACCAGAGAAAAGTGGTAACAGCCTTAAAGGGGGAGGAGCTAAACGAGCTTTCAGTTAGTGGATGAGCAGAGATGTCGCCTCTAGGCCTGGTACAACCTAAATAATTACTCAATAGTTATTATTAAACTAACATTATTAATATGTGGATTGCTCTGTGAATCATGCAAACTACCAAGAATGAAGATATGGAGCTAAAATGAGCACAGCAGATCCTGGTTCTTTGTATTTAAAATCACAGCTAGAAAATAATAAACTGCATCATGTGTTTATAAATGCACCAGCAACATGAGATCACATGACCCAGCGCTGACATCTGCCTGTTGTCATGTAACCAGCCTGTCAGGTGTGCCCTGAGAGATAATCTGCCATTTGACAAAGAAGGTGGCCAGAGGCAGTTTTGCGAGAGGTATCAGTCATCAGAGTGAGTGATGATGAGGCACTCTGTGCTGCAGCCAGCCGCTCTGCCTCTGCTCTCCAGCTAGGGCGCACGCTCAATAACATGATGACTGATACCGTTTCCTCCTCATAAAAAACAAGCAGGATGAAGCCAGATGGTCACTGACACTGCGTGGGTAATCAAAACAACACGAGCGGAGAGATTTATCTTCACATGATGACTGTGTTATGTGATCCATCTTCATCAAGAGGATAAAACACTCGTGCGTTCACAGGGCACCAAAACAAACAGTCATTTACTCACAACTATCACATTACAGAGCTGCTGGTAGGAAAAGCCTTCGTTATGTGATGTGTCCGGACGAAGCAAAGCTGACATATTCAAATCATTTTGTAGGGGAAAGAAAAAAAAACAATATTAGGATAAACTGGATTTTCCCCACATAAATATTTTATTTTCCCACAACCTGGAATGTAGAAAATCCTGGATTCCAAATCAGCCAACAAGGAGTTTTTCAGAGGCCAAACTACATACAAGCTGCCATATTTACCATAACATAGCCACGTACACGTGGTCAGGGTCTAAATGTATCTATTAGCTTGACAAGAATAAGTCGATTATTTTATGGACGGACAGAATCTCTGACCACATTTTAAAATTAAGCATCGTTTGATGAAACCACACAAACGTGAGCTCTCTAACTTGCATTTTCTCATATGTTAACGCGTTAACGAGCTAACCGCACTAACGCGTTAACGCCGTGCAGCTCCACGCACGGGGCGATCCACGCTAACTCACTAACGGAGATTAGCGGTTATGGCGTTAACATCATTTTAACGAGATTAACGCTGACAGCACTAGTTGAAACAAAACAGTGATTAAAGAACTAAAGTCTCATTCAGATTCAGGGCATCAAGGCTGTAAGTACACATAGATATGCTGGTATAATAATATTTAGTAACAATGAATCATTTAAGCTAGCCATTCAAGCAGGAGGGAACAATGAGACAAAGGTCAGAGCTGGGCTCTCACTGGCAAATGTGCTATTAGCACCTCCTGCAGAGCTAAACAGTCACTGCAAACACAGATTCCACAGAGTTCTCCTGAAAAGGCAAAGCTACGGTCGTTAGGGCACAGGAACATAATCTGCATGCAGATGTATGCAACCAGCAGCCACGTGTGCAAAGACCTACAGCAGTGCTGCCTGTGACCGGCCTTAAATAATCGATCACCGTGTTTTAGACACGTCACTCATGAAAAGCAGATTTCTGTTGTGGAAACATTCCTCTGCAGTCGGTCATTTGTCGATTCACAATTTAGAACAAGGAGGCCCGTTACAAAGGA
Source organism: Oreochromis niloticus (assembly GCF_001858045.2). Classification (NCBI taxonomy): domain Eukaryota; kingdom Metazoa; phylum Chordata; class Actinopteri; order Cichliformes; family Cichlidae; genus Oreochromis; species Oreochromis niloticus. The sequence continues at coordinate 2,639,270 of NC_031965.2, forward strand.
AAGGAGAACATCCTGTCTGTACCCATTTTATTTATAATGTGTGTCAGGAGATTTATTCTAAAGCACTTCTTCAGTTGAGAATCAGAGAGGAGAAACACAGTTTTACTTGTATACAAGGGCAGCACAGAGCAGGGCTCTGTGACACGCCCTCTGAGACTGCCCTGGTCTTTATTTATACATCAGTGGGTGTTTGTTCTTTACATTGGATTGTGGATGTTTAGGTGTGTGTGTGTGTGTGTGTGTGTGTGTGTGACCCCATAAACGACTTCCCTAAACCTGCTGGTCTGGAAAATCCAACAGTTCATCTATATGTAAAAAATGCACTTAGCCTAAAACTGACATAGCTACGTTTATCCTACCGTAAAACAATAAAACAAGGTACGACCTCTCCCATGCTCCCAGGATGTGGGTTTGAATACCAGAACACCCTGGAATCACACAAAGCCTACTAAAGATCACACATCCTATCACTACACAATCGATTATACACCTCTAAGCATATATGGAAACTTATATCATTAAAAGATTATACTGACTACTAAGTACAATTTTCTATTGACAATGTGGTTTTAATATTTTATCAGTACACATTGTGTTTCCAGCAGCGCATCTTTAATTGAATCCTGGCTGGTGGAAACCACAGACTCCAGGTATACCAAAGGATGCAGAGTGCTCCCATCAGGTGATTAACTTTGTCCAGAAGTAATTAACGACCTTTTTTACTTTATCCCGGCTGTATACATTATAAATACTCTGCCAAGGAAAAGTCTGAATTAACTCCGCCCCTTCGTTTTTTTCCCTTGTCACGTTGTATCAAATCAGGATTTGCCCGATTTAGAAAATTTAATTATTTTAATGTTAAGATTCTGTTGTGCTTCCTCGTGGGTACGATGTTCCTCTTTTTACAGTTGTTTGCATCCCTCTTCATGATTTTTTGATTTTGTTTAGCACCTTTTTGTATTCTGGGGTCTGTTCAGTTTGTCATTACATATTATATTTAAACTATTTGGTTTCTTTGTGGGCATTTTGCATCTCTTAGTAATACTTTATGGTCATTTATCACACAATCGTAGCTGTTTTGAATCTCAGTTTTTTTGTCTTTTTGCCTCTTTTTTCTGGGATGTTTGCAGCTCTTCAATAATAATGGAAATGTTATAAATTTCACTGCTGTTGCATGAAGACGCCAAACACGTGTCAAAATGACTTTAAAAGCACAATGTCCAGGCCATTTTCTGCCATTGCAGTGCAGTAGGAGAAGTCACTTACCACTAAAAGTGCAAACAGGATGACTCCACAGCTCCACGCATCGGCCTTCCTCCCATCATACTTCTCCCCCTGGTGCACACATGCAGACACACACACAGATGAGCTTCGTCCTAAAATGTTTCCCAAACCTCACCCTGGCTGCTCTGGGCCTTAACACATTAACTGACCAAAAATCGCAGCCCTCATTTCTCAAAATGTATTAAATTAGCATCTAAAATCATTTGTAGTCCCAGTTTTATAGAAATAAAATTGTTAATGAAGAATTATTAGTAAACAACAACACTAGATCACAAATGCTCATAATTAATAATGTTTTGGGGGTTTTAAACCTTGAAAAGAACAAAAGTACCGCCCTTTGTCGCAGTTTGATTTTACAGTCATGTGTTTAATGCTAAATATTTTGAATGTTGACAGCATAGAAACACAGCTGGGCTACTGTCCAATAAAAACAACGTCTATTTCTTACATTAGAAACAGGCATTTTTTTAAACAGCAACTTTGTGTTTTTGACTTGGGAGAAGTATTTAATAAAAACATAAACCATGCAGATTATGACCCTTTACCTCAGAGAGTACAGAGCACTCACTCGGGGCATACTGTTGATAGAAGTGCCCCATGATAATCAAAACTAAGACGCTATCACAGAAAAAGGGATCAAACTGAAAAGAAAGTCTTGACTTTATGAAGATGTACAGGTACGGGCAGCTGGAAGTAGGAATAAAAAGAAATATGGCAATAAAGAGGCACAAGTGAGGAAGCCTGGTGAATGCAGAGAGGATGGAGCAGTGATGTAAGAGCCACTCTGATTCAGAGCTCCTATTATTGAATGAAAGAAAGAGACAGACGAGAAGAGAGCGAGCACTTACTCTGATAACCTCTGGGCAGGCGTAGTGTGGAGATCTGTAAGAAGAGGCGGCCATTCAGGATACAACATGAAACACAATAAACACACTGGGGAAGTATCAGCTGATGCTCCAGATAGCAGTTCCTTTGAAACACGCAAGTCTTTACCTCACATGCATTAAAATAATGACATCAGTCTTTATTGCATGACAGATTTCTTTATGCTTAAAGAGTATTACCTAACATCGAACAGCCTCAAAACAGAATCTTGTGCTGTGCTGGCTCGGCTTATTGGATAACGTACGGCAGCATCCAACACACGGCAAAAAAGCCAAAAACAATCCGTAATGTTAAACAAAAGTTATACAAACTTATAAAAAGGTTGTAGTAAGACGTTAGCATAAAGACAGACAAAAAATGTCTTTAAAAAAGCGACATGGGCTTTCTTTTATGTCTTTTATCATAGTGCCAGACCTTTAAGAGCACATTTATTCAAGTGCAGGTATGTCTCAAACCTCTGATACTGGGACTCTGAAGTATCAGAGGCCCTAAACAGCTTTATAGCACTCTGAAAATTAGCATAACCAATACCCACAAAGAAGAAGTCAGCTTCGATCCATCCATTTTGAACTTTGTATTTACGAGGTGCAACCTGTCCCAGGTGACACTGGGCGAAAGGCCTTGGACTGTAAGAGGAAACCAACAACATGCAACCTCTCCACAAACGCCCCAACCAGAGGTTTGAGCCAGGAATCACTTG